>NW_008604874.1:0-7086 GCF_000691845.1 Merops nubicus | reverse complement strand
CAGGTTCTTCAGATGATCCCGAACCTTCTTGCCTTTGAGTTTTTTGCCTATCCAGGTGAAGTGCTGGGGTTTAAACCCCCAGCCCTGAACGAGGGTGGACATATGGGTGATGTCCACAACCAGGCAAGAAAGACCCTCCTGATTTGTTTTCATCCAGGATCTGGCCAGCCTTGGGTGGGAACCAGTTAGGAGGTCACCACCAGGTGGCTCTGTCTTCCACATTAACCTGGAGGAATGGCAAGAAGCCACCTTTATAAGAGCTGAGTGCTTACAGTGGAGTTGGGATGCTTGTCTACACAGTGCATGTGCTGTGTGGGCATTCTGGCTATCGGAAGGGCTCCTTGACTTCTCACAGCAAGTGGAGTTCCCAGCATGGCAGGGTCAGAACGTGAAGCTGTCTCTGAGTCCTTACTGTATGACTGGGCTTGTGGCCTGGCTGCTCCCATTGCCCGTGGTTTCGCTTCTGGTCCAGGTTGCTCCTTCCTCCATGTCCACTGTGGAGGTTGAGTGCATTGACTTGTTCCTCTCTGTGGTTGTCTGGGACTTTGGATCTCTGGTGTGTGATGTGTTAGTGGAGGGAGGATTTTGGCTGCTGGTCTGCTCATTAATGATATCATTCTATATTGGGCAGGTGCTCAGCAGAAAACAAGGTCTAAAGTATATTTTGAGTCTGTCTTCAAGCCCAGGGGAATTAAACCTGAGGAAATACTTATGGACTGATTAGTGACTGAAGGGTGACAACTGAACTAATGATTCTGGTTTGCTAGATACATGGGACAGTTGCTGCATTTTAAAAGTAAAAAATAGTTTCTAAGTTTGGGTGGGGGGTTTTGAGTAAGGATGTCTACTAGCAGTAGACGGGCGTGCAGAAGTCATCTCTGTAAAAGTAAACCAAAGATGACCTTGATGCTCTTGCTGATTGTCCATGCTTCAGTATTAACAGGCAATTATATATTAAGTGTTTAACTGAGGGAGTGCTGTGCAACATCAGTATGCTTTGGACTGAAGTAGGCAGTGTGATAGTCCCTAGCTGGAGAGTAAATGCTACACTTAGCTCATTATAACACTGTTGAGTTAAAATCTGATGAAGATACCTCACAGAAAACGGTGCATAAAATCTATTTACAGGAAACAGAGCTAAAATTATTTCTAAAAAGGGAAATGTAATTCAGTGGGAAACAGACTGAACGCTGTAGTTAGCTAAGTGCTACAGGTAGGTTATAGTTGTCCCTCAAATTTTCCTCAGTAGGGATTGTGGTTTGGTGCTGGTTTGTGGCCAAAATGATAACCAGTACCACCAAAAGCAGATCAGGTAATTTGTAAATCTGATGGTTCATCTCTGCATGTGGAGAAAGGCACAGAAAGCACTAGGTGTTACTAACAAATTAATCTTCTTTTGTTGTATCTGTAATAAGGAATAAATGCATACATAAATAAATGTAAATAAAGGCAGAATAGTGCAGGAAGATGAAAGGACTAACTGAATGTGCTTAATGAACACCTGTGTGTAGACTTAAAAATAATTCAGTGGGAAAAGAAGAGTCCTGTGGTTTTCTTTGGCTGATGTTTTGCAGATCAGACTGGCTGAGTCTTGCTGGCCTTAGTAGCTTTTAATTCAGATCATGTCAGTCATTAACTGTTCTCTTTCCTCTTCTTTTTATTAGAAGAGGCACTCACATATTTGATCAGTTCTTAATGAGGTGGCTCCATTTGATTTCTTCATGTAATTGCAGTTCGTGCACATCTGCGAGGAGCGATTTTTGAGTTTTGCTTTTCATTTTTTTTTTGTTCCAGTAAATCAGTCACTGAAGAAAACATGGAGACATCTGAGGGGAAGATCTAAGTAGCCTGCTAGGCTGCCTGGAGATCAGACATCCAGCAGACTGGCCTAGAAAGAACAATACCATCTGGACATGGAAAGAACCCTTAAGATGTTTTTGCGTCACACAGGGTTATTTACATGGTAAATGTGCCACAGTAAAGCTTGCCAGCAGTATGTAAGCTGGTCCATGTGCTTTCCAGCAGCTGGGGATGTAAAATCTCCCTGGACTAGCAGCCTGCAGCTGTACTTTCATTAGCCCCCTGTGAATTTTAGCTCTCACTGAAGTTCAGTTCCTAGATGGTATGTTTTCTTCAAGTAAACCATCCCGTTTATTATTTTTGGTTCTCTAGTAGGAATCTGTCCCAAAAAGCTTTTCAGTGTCAACAGCTGCAGCATGCTGCTTTATCCAGTTTAAGTGAGGGCTAGCAATTGGGGTCTATTTTTCAGCCATCCACAAAATTCAGCTATTTTAACTAAAACCGTTCTTATAATAGAAATACTAAAAATTCTCTCTGTGACTATTATTCAGACTTGTCCCTAGCAGACTTTAAAACCTTGTATTCTTGTTATGAATAAGTCTTTGAGATAGTTTCATTCCACTATGCACTTAGCAGAAGCTCAGATGACCCATTTGGTTAGTACAGCAGAGGCAGGTGGGTGTCGCATTTAGCTACATTACTTATTCAGCATGGATAACCATCAGTTACAGTGAGGGTGCCTGGAACTGGGCTTTGGGATGCAACTGCAACAATGTGTCAGCTTTAATCCAGAATGAGCTGCTTTATGAAGTCCACTGCTGTGATTAGTGCTTGTAAGTCATTTTAAATTCTAAATCGGTTATTTTAGCCTCTGTACAGCTAGCAGAACTGGTTCTTCAGAAGCTTGCTCTCCAGGTCTGGAGCCAAAAATCTTGTCATACCTCTTTTATTTGAGGAAAGGTGATCTTGCATCCTGCTGTTCAGCTGCACTCTCTCAGCACCCTTCAACAACTGTCTTGGATCTGGGGAAACTTAAGTGATGCCTTCAGTGTTCTCTTAAGCAGAACTCTTTCCAGCAGCTATCTCAGCCTAAATGAAAATGTGATGAAAGTGGAGTTGAAAGGAAAATGGCTTAAAAAAACAGCCTGTGCTGTATTTGCCCCATGAACCTTTCCCTCCCCATTTGGGTTTACTATCCCACTTTAGGAAGCTTAAAATTAGACAGAGTGTGTATGGTATCTACTATGATTGTGTTCTGTGTGCTACCTCCTCACTCTGTTCCATTTCTAGCTTTGGAGTAATGTAGTGCACTCATGATTTATTACACAAAACATTCTGGCAGCAGAAAGGATCTAGAGTAGGTGGGGCCATTATAGCTGTTGTCTAATTCCTTTTGAATGTAAGAGAAGGAGGGGGGAAAGCCTTTTTTTTCATGTGTGCTCCAGGGTTTCCGTTTTGTGTTGAAAAAAGGAAGTGTCTATCTAACAGATAGTTGACCCTCCCCAAACTGAGTAAGATCCAAACACTCAAAATCAAGACCAAAATTTTCTAATAACCTCAGGAGGGCCAGGATTTTTAGTCCTTTTGGTGTGACCACAAAAGAGACTTCTGCCCCTTCTCTGGGGGACAGCCTGGACATCTCCCTTCCCAGCCTATATACCTGCTTTTGTGGGAGCAGAGATGGTGCTGGAGGAGAGCAAGCATTCTCTCCTGCATCTTGTCTTGGTGCGTGGCTCCCCCAGCAGAATCCCCTGAAAATACCTAGATCAAAATGCAAGGAAGGAGTGGGTAGATGGGGACAAACTTGTACCTAGTAGTAAGCCTCTTTCTAGTGAATAAAAGACAGCTGAACAGGGGAAGTACTGGCAGCTGTCAGAAGATTCATGTTCAACCACAGCATAATTTTTTCCCAGCAGAGAGGCACCACATGTTGGATGATGTAATAGGCCACTTGTTGGTCATGTGAATGGGGAATGGCCACAGTACTAAGCCACATCTGTGGGTTGTGTAGTGTGACTGTGAAGCAGAAACAGTCACCATCTGAAATATCCTCAGCAAGAGTATCGGGCTGCAGCTACTCTCCTGCTCTGCAGCCCTTCTCCTGCTCCATGTTGGTTTGTGTTGGGTTCACCTGCTCAAGGAGACCATATATAATGCCAGTGAGCTGCATACAGCACATGGGTGCCCAGCATGGTGGAGGGATGTCTGTGCATGGTATAACCCAGGCCTGAGTGAAGATAGATATGAGGTAGGAGCCATCGTGTGCCTTGTACTTGGTGCAGTGATGGGACAATTGCTGTGTCCTCAAGGTAGAGCTAACACAACCTGCAGCACAGAAATGGTTGTAGTTGGGTGTAGCAGGGCTATGCACAGTGTGCCTCTTGCATGCAGCTAATGCAGAGAGCAGGAATGAACTAGCTATGAATAAAGGACCTAGGATGTTTTGGAAAACATAGCATTAAATAAAAGGAAAAAAAAGACAAGCTAATGGTTGCGTTCTGTCACAGAAGCTTGCTCTACAGTACAGAAGCAATGAAGGTTGCTCTGCTCTTGATCAAGAATTCAAATTATTTTGTTTATTCTTTTGCTCTTATTTACAGTAGCCTGAGGAGGAGACTGTTGTTGTTGAGACAGACACGACACAGAAGCTTCTGAGCAAGAAGACCTTTTTATTGTTCTAACAAGCCTTTTTATACCTTTTCGTAAACATATGTGTCTATATGTGATTGGTTTAGTCAAGGATCAACAGTTCATGGTTGGACAACTTTTCTCTGCTGTAACTTATCTTGTTTACTCTGCTCTTCTCAGTAGTTCCCAGCATCTTCAGGGATACATGGTTATCTGCTTGCATTCCGATCCCTCGGACCAGCCGAGGTTTCCCACAGGAGACATGGCCAGTCTCTTCCTGGGAGGGCTTAGGGCATCTACAGTCTGCAAGCACTCAGATCTGAACTTTAACCTTGATTGTGTATGACTGTGTAGGGAGGAGGAGCAGTGTTTTTTCCCCTCATTGGCCTTAGTACTCTTGTGATGAAAAATCAAACTAGTTTACATGTTTTTGTAGAATTTTTAATGATGTTTATAAAGAAAAAGTGCACAACTGGAGAAAGACCCAACCTTGCAGTTCTTGTGTATTCCTATGAGGTCTCCAGCTATTTCATTAATACTCATCTATCAAAGTTCAGCTTGGAAACATTGTCCACATGTATTTACTCAGAAAGAGCAACCTCCAGAAAAAAACTGTAGGCACTGCATGCCCTCATGTACCTTCTGTCCACCCTGGACCACTGGGGTGAGGGGGCTTATCACTGGCAGACCAGCTGTCTGGGTTCAGTGCTGGGCAGGACATGCTCTGGCAGCACAAGAGGCTTTGCAATCATGCAAGAGGAAGAGTTGTCTGGTTTTGAGGAAGGCTCTCCAACAGCAAGCTGTATTGTGTATGTGCTAAACAAGTAGTAGTCAGCCTGCAGAGGTGACTGTTAACGTAGAATGGATTGTGTTTGTATCCTGACTGTCAAGAGTTTGGCATTTATAACCACCAGTGATTAATTAGACAACGTGAGCTGTAATGTGATAATACAAATATTTACTGGGCTTGTTTTACATTTGCAGTTCATGTAACATCAAAAAATAGGTCAATCAGCATCTCTGTAGTTCGTATTTGCAACACTTCCTGGTAATGGCAGTAATTTCACCTCAAGTACCTCACAATTTTCCTTCAGTGTAGAAAACCAGAGAAAGACTTGCATTTGCAATGTTCCAAATATATTTATTGTGCTCCTCACTCATCTCTTGTTTTGCAAGGGCTAGTTTTGAGCATTCATTGCTCAACTCGGCAGTTGACTCAGTTCGTGAATGTTATCCTGTTTTTGAAAATCTGGCCAGGACACCAGTTTCACCGGTGCTGACTTGAATGCCCACATACAGAACACAGTGGTGTAAAAGAACAACGCATTTATTGAAGGCACCAGCCTGTTTTATCTAATACTAATTTTTAATGCAGATTTGAATCACTGAGAGTTGTCATCTTCCTTCCTTTAAATGTCATATGGTTTTCCTTTCTGTTATAGTAGCCAAGATACTCCACACCATATGTGTATTCTTACTGTATTGATTATAAAGGAAGACAACATAAAATTTCTTCAGAATGAGAACGTATTTCTGGATTTAATGAGTCTGGATTCTAAATAGCAATTGACAGTGCAGTAACCTGGTATTTCAGGGGTGGAGGTGTTTTTGTGAGGGACAGAAAACATTAACTGAAAGTGGAACAAGTTATTTCACATGATTATCCCCTGCTATATGCTACTAGAATAGTAGATGTGACTTCTGACAGTCCAGGGGTGTATGGGCGTTGTGTACCAGCTGTATGGGCAGCTTGGTGTCCAGCAGGATATTTGGAAGCAATGCACCCCTATTGGGAGCACCACAGGTAGAAATGTCCAAAGACAGCTCCTAGAACAAACTAATTTTTGTAGGTTCATCTATACTCTTTGATAAACTGAAGGATTAAATGACTGATGTGTTTGTTGAGCGTTCTAGGGTAGTACTTTGCACTTGTTCCAACACACTTGTTTCTCTAATTGCAGCTGTCTTAAGGGGGCCATACAGGACTGGATAAGGTGATCCTGCCAAAAGACTGCAGAAAGCTCAGGTTCTGCAAAATGATAAATTATCATTCCCTTGTTTTAAAGGCAGCCATTCAGGGATTAAATGCATGGGCTTAGGCATCTTAAGCCAGCTGCTGTTCAGGCAGCTCTCTTATTCTGTGTATTGGGTGGCAATATCAGAGGAAGTCAGTTGTTCCAGAAGATGGCTGTATGGGGTAGGTTAGCGGTTTTCTCTGAGTGTGTGCATAGCACTGACAGGCAGTGAGACTTGGGCTTGCCTTCCATGTTAGACTTGGTGTCTGAAGGTTTGATCCACTGATGTGTATTGAGTTCCCTGCTTGTATAGGGATCTTCATCTGCAAACTCCTGAGGTCACTGTTTGCTCCCAAGGTTCAGAAGTCATCTCTTCACTGTGGGGATTCCTGGGTGACTTGTGTTTCCCATGTGGTACAGGTCAGAGCCGTGTGTTGTGGTCTTTGCTGGCTTAAAATGTCTGTGCTTCAGTGAGCAGGGGAAACAACAAAAAGTGGAGCAGTTTTTTGTCAGAAAAGCTGAGACTGCATCAGGGCTGTGTTTAAGGCAAACTTTCAGTTCCCCCCATCCCCATCGTGTTAATTAGGTGCTATTTTGAGTTCACCAGGGGATGCAGTTTATGGTGGTTTAAACCACTTTTATT
>NW_008604873.1:0-1202 GCF_000691845.1 Merops nubicus | reverse complement strand
TATTCAGTTTCAGTCTTAGATTGGTGTCAGTTGGATTTTTCTCTCAGTTTAGTTAGGTCGAGGGAGGAATACAATTTTTCCTTAACCTTCATCACCTGTGGGGTGGTTGATGGTAGTGTTTCTGAAACAGTAGTTATTCTAACCAGGCAGATCTGTCTATGCACCACTCCCCCTTGGTTTTCGTTCTTTTTTTTTTCCCTCCTGAAGAACTCTCCTTTTCTACCCCTAAGTTGGATTTTTCTCTCAGTTTAGTTAGGTCGAGGGAGGAATACAATTTTTCCTTAACCTTCATCACCTGTGGGGTGGTTGATGGTAGTGTTTCTGAAACAGTAGTTATTCTAACCAGGCAGATCTGTCTATGCACCACTCCCCCTTGGTTTTCGTTCTTTTTTTTTTCCCTCCTGAAGAACTCTCCTTTTCTACCCCTATGGGTGGAAGTTCAGCAGCCGCCTGTGCGGCCACCAGCTGCCTTGCAGTTTGAAGGTGAGTCTGTGGCCTCGACACCGTCACAGGAGTAGCTGTCTTCACCTTCTGCAGGAATGGAGTTGTTGGTGGTAATTTCTTAGGGGAGGGTGGTAAAGTATTGATATCAGTGAAGGAGAAGTCAGTGATTGTGGCGGTGCGAACTCTGATGGAGGAGGAACAGGCGACTGTTGCTGCTCCTTCGGTTCTTGTTGTTTCTCCTGCTGTTGCTCGGAGGACTGATTTGTCACCTCCTGGAGGATGTTATCACCCACTGTTTGGGGAAGGGTGGTAGTATCTTTACTTCTTTGCATGTTTTGTACTATTAACCGTAACACGGTGACATCAGATCTCGTGTCATCACATTTTCCAATGGTTATATCAAGATCACTCTGTAGCTTGGCATAGGCTTCTTGCAGCTTGGCATAGGCTTCTTGCAACCGAGTGAGATTCTTATGATGTTCTGCCAGCTGATGTTGCGCATCAGTCCAAGATGCTCTTAATTTATTATTCTCTTTCTGGCATTTCTGATGCGAGGATGATTCAGACGTACTGGAGCGTCTGAGCTCCATCAATTTCATAATTAGCTGTTGCATTTCTTCCACCTCCTGTCACAACCTTCCCAGTCTCTGGTCCAGTTTCACCTGTTTATGTTGTAGTACTTCATTGTTATGTTCCAATATCTCATGCTGTTGCTGCAAGATCTCGAATGTTTTCTCCGCACTCTCCTTACTAATAGG
>NW_008604872.1:51827-60796 GCF_000691845.1 Merops nubicus | reverse complement strand
GCGCCCCTGCGCACGCGGATCGCCGCGCTCGGAGCGAGGGCCCCCTGGAATCCGCTCGCTCCCATTCCCAGGCCAGCAGTCTGGCTGGCAGGTTATCAAAAGTCTTGAGTTACCTTCAGGATCATTTCAGCCCGAGTCATGCCTTTCACCACTATCTTTGTGTAGCTGGCAGGAGCCTTCCTCACCACTTGGGACCCAATGGAGGGCAGATCCAGGAGAACCATCTTCAGAGAGTGAGTGTCCAGCAGCAGCTGCAATAGTTAATCACATCCTGTTACTCCTTTTCTACTAGGTCCTTTTTACCAAGCTCTGTTAGCTGCTATAATCTAACATCCTTAAAAGTTCAACACTACCCACATTGGAAAAACTCCTGGCAGTTGGACTGCAGGAACAGGAGGGACTGACCCACATAATGACACTTCAAGAAGACAACGATTACCTGTGGTTACGTATCAGCACCTCTGATTTTAACAGGGCACTGCTCTGCTGCCTTGAAATGACTTATGGCAGCTCAACATCTGGCACATAAGGCATGGATTTCCCATCCTCCTCCCCTCGACAGTCTAAAGCAAAACAACCTCCATTACCTGTAGCTGTATCATTATTTAGGCACTGAGGTCAATTGACTTAACACCATGCTTCCTCCTGCACCCAACCACCCACTGTGGCAGGTTTTCTGCATTTACTCTACTACTCAATTCTTGTCTTTCCTTTAAAAATGAAAACTGCAGCACAACACAGCCATGCTGAGAACTGCTCGACACCCTGTGCTCACTGGTATGCTGAACTCACAGCCTGTGTGTTGGGTTCTCACTCAGCCAGCGGCCAAATGAGCAGCAAGCAGCAGCCATGAAATCCATCCCAGGCAGACAAACGCTGTCTGATGACAAAACGCTGTGGGCAGGGGTTTCTTAGAGCAAAATAACCCTGATATCACACTCTTCTGATTGCATGGGATATGTTTGAAGAGGTGAGACAAGAGCAGTGGAGGAGAGAAATCTGAAATCAACTCGAGGAAGAGGAGCACAGTTTATTTACAGAGCAGTGAGGGTGAGGTCCTGCTGGGCTGTCAGCATTGCCCAGGATGTCCTGCAAAAGGGCTCTCAGGAGCTGGTGGAAGCTCCTTCTCCTGAACACAGGACATTACGGGCACTGCAGAAGCCCTCAGCAGTCACCACAGACAATATGAGCATTTATGATACAGCCTACAGCACATGTGGGAGTTCAGCTCGAATACAAAGGACGGAGCTGAGGGGGAGGAGGAGGAGGAGGAGGAGGGGTGGTGGTCACGCCAGCTCAAGTCTGGAGCCTGTTATCTGTGGCAGCGTATCATCGCCGTGCGCCGCCTGGTTCGTGGGCTGCATGAGAAGCACCAGTGCCATCAATCTCATCCTGGGAAGCCAGGAAACCACAGCACACCCACGAGCAGCTCTGTGCCCCCCGGAGCTGCTGGGCATCAGCTCAGGCTGTCCCAGCCTGTCTGTGAGGGAGCCCGTGGGTGGGAGATCTTTGTACCGTCGGGGAATCCGCGTCTTTCCCACGTGAACTCTCTCTGATGTCTAACAGGAGTTGTGTGCACTCTGCAGCCTTTCCCACAGGGCAGCACTCGCAGGCTCTGCCCCTCGCCCTGCTCCCCCCGTTATCCATTCCAGGTCCTTGGCACTGCTAACTCACTGTCAAAGCTTGCTGAGGCAGGGAACTGTTGTTAAGTCAGAGAGACAAACACAGGAAGTGAAATGCCACAGGCAGGGCTCCTTCCCCACACCTTACACCTCTGTAAATAACACCTCACTATCTGGATTTCAAACACAAATCATTAGCAAACAGCAGGAAAAGCTGTTTTTAGGACCAGGAAGGCCAGGAAAGCAAATTGCACAGCAACACTTGCAGCAGGGGAGAGAAACTGGTGTGGAATGGTGCCAGCAGGTGACCAAGAGGGTGTTCAAAGGATTTGAAGGTGATGGAGGACCTACACACTGCAGAGACAGAGATGAGCTTCTGAAGAACTCTGTACATCTAATCCCAGGAAGGTATGTCTCACTTATAATGAGATATATTCACTGTCAGTCAGGCTAGTAAAAACCCTCCTGATCTGCTTTGAAGAAGCAATTTCAGCCTGTTATTCCAAAACGGTAATATTAAAACCTTTTAACATTAGATACAAGCCCACTGCTGGTAACTGGTTGATCACTTTAGATGCTTATTTAAAAAAGAAAGACTCCATTTAATCACTCTCAGGTTATAGCTCATCACACAAGATGAGCAGGAACCACACTTCACTCATTTGCTTTCCATTAAGAAAGAGGAAGGTTTTGATGGAAAGCTCCTGTTTCTTTTTTGCACACACTGCTCAGAACCCATCTTTGATGCCTAAAACCCAAGCTGCTTTTAAGGCACCGTTTTGAAGCTCACAGCAGTCCCATTAGGGATGGTTCTGCTGTTATAATTTTTTCACCAGCCAGCAGTGGAGCAGCTGTATGTGAGGAGACAGTGAAAGCCTGCCTCATCCAACACTCCTCCTCGCCAAGTACTGGGGTCCCAGCTCACAGGCAGGGCTGGAGATGGAGGGTCCCAGCTCTGTAGCTGCCTCCAGGATCTCAAGGTAATAAAGACCCTGTGCTGCCCACCCACGTGCAACCTGGGGACAGGGGCTCCTGTCAAGGGGCAATGTTTCAACAGAAATTCATACATTAATTCAAGTAGCAATAATTAACGCCCTTCCTTCCCCAAGACTGTGTCTCAGCATCTCATGCAAGAGGGAGACAGGTTCCTGGGAGGAAGCTGGGGAGTCCTGAGTGGAAGACAGCAGCCACCCACAACTAGCTGGCAAACTGGAGGAGGCAAAAATCTGTTTGCACTCACTGGAACTCAGCCAGGACACAGGCTCCAGTAAAGCTGCCCTCAGGCTGCAGAGGAGCCCTTGGGCTCCCACAGCTTTGCTTCCTCAGAGAGGAAGGAGCCAGCACCTGGAAGAAGTGTGTAGAGTCCCTGGGAAGCTCTGGCACTGCTCTGCTTGAGAGCTGGCACGTGGCACTGAGCACCCTGTCACCAGGCCTGCAAGGGGAACGTGCAGGAACCACCCCATGCTTGGTGTGCCCACTGTGGGGTGAGGGCAAGCACTCTGTGTGTGTTATCTAGGCTGCACTTGAAAAGCAAAAACTCCTGGTGGCTAAACTACATGAGCTGAGAGATGGCCTGAACAGCTGGGGTTTTGGGTTGGGGCTTTGGTTTTTTTTTGGTAAGGTTTTCCTGTGGTGTCACACTTCCCCTCCAAAAAAAGCTACTACATCAATTCATTTAAGGAGCATATGTGTGAATAAAAGATTAAAGCCATTACTGCACAGACCCTCTTTGCTGCCCACCCTCCACCCTGGCACTTCCTGAAGGTGAAGAAAGGGGAAGCACACCTCATCCAGCAACTACGTGTTGACCATGTCCCAGCAATTCTGAGCAGAGAAGCAATAGGCTTGAGTCTAACCCTGGGACAGTAGCAGCAGAGGGACATTTGAGAAAGGATGGATCAGAAAACCAAGTCTTTCTGAGAAGGACACGGGAGCTTCTGCAATAGCTTTTGCCACAAGCAACTGTCTTTTCTTTTGTGTGAGCCCACTGAAGCCAATCTCATTGCAACACCTTAGCAAAGTGCACAAGAGGTTTGTTTTTCCTGGGCTGTTGTTACTTGGACGGGCAAACAAGATCTCCTCTGCTTGGGAAGGTGCTTAGGACAGGTCCAACTGCAGCAGGATCCCTATAAACTTGCTTCCACTCTGCCCTGTACCAGTGTAGCCCTGTTGCCTCAGGACATGTAACTCAGCTCTCTGCCCCCTTTTACCAAAAACTGCCTTGACTACTTGAACTGTAAAGTCATGAAAAATGACAGCAAAGGCAAGTACTTTTTCTTACCTGTTCTGCGCCCACCATGCTAATAGGTTTGCACTTGAAGAGATGGTTAATGAACTTGGGAATGAAGGAGCTGCAGAGAAGAGATACAAAAGGACAAAATTACATGGGAGTGTTTGGAGTCATACAGTCTTCTGTGGTAACAAAGGGTGCAAAACCAAACCAGGATGGCTTTCCAGAGAGACACTGTAACTGCCTGGCTCTCCAGCTGATTCCAGACACTTTAAGTGTACTAAACAAAAAAACCCAAAAACCCTAGGTACAATTATTTTGCTTTAATCCACACTGATCTCAGAGTTGCACACACTCTATGTAAATAAACTGCTATAAACTATGTATGAAGCATTACAGTACAAGGTCGAAAACAAGCAAACAAACTATTGTACCAAATAAAAGCAGCAACGTGCCAAGATTAGTGTAAGCTGTTCACAGGGTGGATGTATCTTGATTGTGTCCAGAGCCTACATTTTACTGCACACAAGTAATTCCATAAGATGCACATTACACACTGAACTTGAAGTCTGGCCAAGGCTGGAGGTCTGCTGGGCCCTGGACACTCACACAGAAGGGCACTCTTCCAGAAAGCTTCTGGCCAACACAATCAAGACAAGAAAAAGTTTGGTGAAAAGGAAAACACCATTCTCCAAAGTTACTAACAGGGACTCCAGACTCAGAAAAGTGACCAAGTTATGTATACTCAACTGGGGAAAACCTGGCAAAGACAGAAGGCCAATATTCACCACCCTGGAGAACATGCTCCAGAGCACCAGTGCTGGTTTTAGGTTTTTGCTTCTCAATTTTAGGCTTTGTGGTAGTTTCACTCTGCAGTGGAGAAGCAGATGCTGCTCCCTTCTAGCAGAAGAACTGGCTGAGCACCTGCAAGACAAGCTCCTGACCCACCCACCCTGCTGAGCTGCAGCACCAGGGAAACTCAGGAGTTGAACATGAGGACAGGTGCCAGTGTGAGCAACAATCTCTCTCTGACAGGACCTTACCACTCACACTCTTGTCTTCCTTCTGCTGCCTTGTTTTTTAATGTATGCTGCTTCTTTCACATGGCCTGCTCTGGCTGAATGCCTCCAAGGCTCAGGTTTCCAGGACCTTGCCCATGACCTGGTGGCAGGTCTTAAGATTTTAATGGCCATGTCCCTAAGTTCATATAAGTCATCTGTTTTCTGTCCTTTTGAATGAGGTGCCCTTTATGGTGATGATCTAAATTCAGCATGGTTTCCCCCTTGCATCTGTCAAGCTATTTGTTTCCTTCCCACAAAGCAAAGATCATGGACAACATCTTGTTTGTCCTGCCACCTGTTTTCCAAGCCACGACATTTCTTTTTTGCCCTTTCTCATGGAAGAATGACAAAAGTGCAACTCAGGCGCAGAGCATGCCAAGCTGCTGAGCAAACTGAAAAAAATGGTTCAAGGAAGCATCCTTCCAAGTGAAGGCTCCTTCCCTTCCCCTTCCCTCAGACACAGCCACGACCTCTCTCAGTGAATCATCTTTTCCTGGAGAGGCGTCAAGGAGAACAATTTCAAACTACTATTGAGAACCAGCTACTGGGCCGCCCCAAACACTTTGAATTTGGCCACCAGAGAAACAACCCTGGCAACAAAATATAAATAAGAGGAAAACAAGCCCTGTCTCCTCTTGCATGAAAGCATTACAGCAAAGATTAACTTATCTGTTTCAGAAGCCTGTTTTTCAGGTGTATAACTGATTCCCAGAGAGCAATTAGAGAGTGCCAAGCACGGCTGGAGCTTAGGTGAGCCTCTGAAATGATCAATGGGTAGCTCTGGATGCAGCAGCTTGCTACAAGCAGATGAGCACAAGAGATTAATTGTACCTTTGATCTTGCACGTAGGTCCAACCCTCCCTCCCTCTGTAAGGTCAAGCATGGAGCTAATGCTTGTGTTGTGTATGAGAAACAGGGCAAGCCTTTCTTCCTGCAGACCAGCAGCCAAAGGACCCTCTCCCCTCTTTTTTTTTTTTCCTTCCATCTTCATTTCTCTACAACCACACGGTCTCTCAGAGACAGCACATTCTGTCTTGCATGAAACAATTCCCAGGCCCCTTCAGATGGCCACCCACAATCAGTGCAGAAGGGTAAAGCGACCTTCCAGCCCCACATGCCTGGTATTTCACGCTGCCTTATTGGAAACAGCTTCTCAACTCCAGCAGGATAGACAAGACAAAACCATGAGATCCGAGGGCTGCTTTGGTTGGGTTTTTCCTTTTTTTTTTTTTGCCTAGCAGAGACCATCAGGAGGGGGGAATTCACTGGAGTCTCTTGCCTAGGCTGGGCTCCATCCTGGCTCTCTCAGCAGGCAGCCCCGGTGCGGCCGGTACGTGTGCACTGGAGTTGTGCTCTGCACGGGGTTCTGCACTCCCAGTGCCTTGAGTCCCTGCACATCCACAGAGCCAGACTGCATGCCAGAGTTCATTCACAGCTTCGGCTATAAAACTGAATCCTGCAAACCCTCCATAGAAGCAGACAAGTCCCCCGTGCAATAATAAAGCAGCGCAAGACAGATTAGGAACCTAAAGCACAGAAACCACAGCATCTGAGGGGCTCCCATCCAACGGGAGCAGTTCTGCCAAAGCCTGTGTTTTCCCAATCCCTTGCACTGCTGAGGCATCAAACACAATGCTTTGCTAAGCAAGGCAGACAGAGATGCAACCACAGCCTGTCCTGTCTGGCCGACAGGAGATGAGCTACTGCAGGGCATCATTCGAAGCATCCTGGTGTCACTGAGTCACTGGAGCTGAGGAGGGTTTTGCTTTCCACCACCCCTCGGGGCTGTGACCAGCCCTTGCAGGCTCACCCACGCTTAGCTCAGCCTGCTGCTTGGAAATCTCCAGGAGCCTCCCCTTCACCATCTTCTTCCACCTCACTCCTCTCACTAGAAGCACGATGCAAAGGCCAGCGTGCCTGGGGGGACCCTGCTGCAGGGACCCACCACGCCTGGCAGCTCCTGAGGGACCAGCAGCCACCCTGGCAAGGAGCAGAGCTGTTTGTTTTTCCTGTCTCTCGGTTCTAATCTCTTCCTCATTGAGGTCAGGTCACAGACTTCCCAAACACATCCCGGCGCAGCAGCCCCGTTGTGGTTTTTGATTTCAAAGGATAAGGACCAAGGTGCAGTGAGAACAGAGCCCCTCACCCTGCCTGCTGGAGAGCCAGCTGCTTCTCACCATTTCAAGGGAGCGAGGGTTGCATATGGGTCAAAACAAAGCAAAAATGACAAATTAGGTTAGAGGATTGATGCAATTTCTGATGGCCATTTTTCTCCTTCCAGACTTGGCTCAGATCCCTCAGTTTTAAATTTAGTGACTTTAGATGCCTTCTCCCCTGTGGTCCTGTAACTCAACACTAGTGCTTTACACAATCCATTAGAGCTGAGAAGTGGCTGGCAGTTCAAAAAGATACAGGCATTAACATACAGAGAAGCACAACGCCTGTTAAAAGGCTTTCCAGTGTTGTGGAGCACACAAAAGGCCAGGTATTTAGATTGGGCAGGCCAGTATATTCCATAAGAATTCAGAACTTCAAAAATACAAATGTTTCTGTGCATTAAAATGTCATAAGTGTTGTAAGCAGACCAGTGCAACCTTACCACTGGGCTAGCTCTCCTTAAAACCAAGTTGTACAGGAGGACTCTAAATATGATCCAACAAAAACAATCTTCAGGAAGCAAATTGTCATTTCTACACCTGATCCACAAATCAGGTGAATTCATGCATTTTGTTTGAATTTTCATGTGCTGCAGATCAGAGCTGTAATTGTCTTAAAGAGGTTTTGAAGTGGGGCAGGAGTTCTGCAGGTTTCTGTGCTCTTCTACAGAACACTCTGTGATGAAGACACTCAGCTGGGATGTGAACTTCTCTCAAATGTGAGTGCTGGGTATTTTATGCAGTTTACCTGGTATGTGCTTAGCAATAAAGATAAAAGGGAGGCAACTAAGCTGAGGTATTAAGAGTGTGCTGTGAACAGCTGAGTAAATGGGGGGTTTTATTTATCACCATGTTAGCAATATAAAATTCAAGCGTAACCACATAGAAGGCTTAAGTGCAATAAATTT
The DNA here is from genome assembly GCF_000691845.1 of Merops nubicus. Classification (NCBI taxonomy): domain Eukaryota; kingdom Metazoa; phylum Chordata; class Aves; order Coraciiformes; family Meropidae; genus Merops; species Merops nubicus. The sequence goes on along the minus strand of NW_008604872.1, from coordinate 52,819 downwards.
TCACTGAGACAGCATTTCAAACAGTGATTATGGGCAACGTCATAACATGATTTATCAGTAACTGCTCTTTAATGCAGACTAATGAGTACCCTGAGATAGAAAGGGGGAATGAAACTCTCAGGCCAGGCTCCCTGCTGCGAGAGCTAACCCTTCTCAGGAGAGCCTGCTGCATCCTCCCCTGCTGAAGCAGGAGCTGAAGCTCCACTCTCAAACCCACACAGTAACTGCCAGGCCATACAGTTTATTTCAGGATGATGAGCTTATCAGAGATGAATGAAACGTTAAGGTATTTTAGAGTGACACATGAGATGCATGGTACCGCTCCCAACTCCACCACCATAGTCACATGCAACACCAAAAGCAGCAGCTACAATTGGCAGAGTCCTCCTGAGGATTTTTCTTGGGGCAGTGGTGTGCAAAGCTCAGCTGGCCACAGGCAAGCAGGGAAGAGGTCAAACTGTCTTCCTAAAGAACTTCAGAAACATAGCTTCAAAGTTTGGTTGTCCCAGACATGCTGGAGAGCTGCACCCTCAACGCTAAATCCAGAGGCAAGGGCTGTTTCTGCCTCATCTTCCAGCTCTTTCATGCAGCTCAACTTTAAGTGCCTTGCCAGGAAGACACTTGTAATATCCCCCAAAACCTGAGTGTATACTTTTCCTCCTTCCTGAACTATTTTCCACGGAAAAGCAGCTTTTTAGACCGTGAAGGTACAATACACTCATCACACATGCCCTCCTTCCAGTGCTATACCTATTATAAAAGTTATTTTGAGGCAAACAATGCACCAAATTTCTCAGTGTCTGGAAGCACTTTTATCACTGGAAGGAAAGTAGGTTCCAACAGCAAGAGTCACGTCTACATTCAGATGTTGAAAGCATTTTAAAGATGTCCAACCCCAAACCTTCTGTACTTGGCAAAGAGTAGACAGTGATCATCAGAATATTTTATGGGATGGTTTAGGCACGAAAAGAGGAACAAATCAATACAAATAT
>NW_008604872.1:0-51796 GCF_000691845.1 Merops nubicus | reverse complement strand
ACTGGGGACAAGAAACTGAAGTATCTTTTAACCTTGCCAGAGGCTGCTGGTGTTTGCTGCCCTACCCCACCTCCCTCTGTGGTCTCTTTGGATGGAGAGGGTCTTCACCCAGACACTAACAGCCACTGATGCTGCATGCTAGAAAGCAAGGAGGTTATCATGTACAGACAGGCTAGTGAGAACCAGAGACCTCAATAAGCTCTGTGCCACGTTGGTGACTTACTTTGCAAATTTTATACAGAACTGAGTGAAGTACTTCCTCGTGGAGGCCAGATTGTCACGGATGATGGGCACGTTCTGTTTAATGTGGAGAATCACTGAGGTGACATAAGGACTCTGGTCACCAACGTGTTCCACGTTCTGCCACTGCATCTGCACAAAGGGGAAAAAACAAGCAAAAAGACTGTTTAATTCATTAAGATTCAAGCAACAGGTGAGGAAAACTGTACAAACTTCCTGCCAAAAGATCTCCAAGGAATCATCAAGAGACTGTCTTTGCAATCTGCCGCCAAGGTCAAGTTCTTTGTCACTATACAGACTGAGCAAACCCTTCCACAAGATACAAAGAAAACCCAGAACAGCCCTTTTTGCACCAGAGCAGAGACTGTGGCTGGTAACCTACACACACAGGGACCACTAGGGCTGAAAAGGCTTTTGGAGCATGCCAGACTGCCTTCATATTTAACAGTTTCCAGTTTTCTGGGATGAAGTGCCCATATAAATCCTGATTACAGGCATTTGAGAAAATATCTGCAAGCTTGCAAAGTCTGGATTCCTGTATGGCAGCCAAGAGTTTAATACTGGTGAGACTGATGACAGATAGATGGAAGAGGTAGAAATAGTCTTAAAGTCCAAAGCACTCTACACCAGTGTAGCTCACACTGAAAACACTTCTGGTGTACAAGGTAGGATGCCAACTTCAGCTCACCCCAAACACACGTAAAAAAAATACAAAACAAGAAGAGTTTCTCAACCTTCTGTTTTGTTTTCATTTACCAGCAGCAGAAATGAAACAGAATAGCCCCTGAGAGCCAGATGTGTGACTGCCTTGACCTTCTCTGAGCCTGACTTGCAGTACACAGGGAGTACACAGTGCAAGTCATGTGAAAAAACAAACCAAGAGGGTAAGGCCTGGCCAAGCCCCTGGGTATAGAGCAATGTCTCACTGAGGGACAGGAGCATCCAGAAAAGCACTCTCAGCTCTGCTACTGTGCAGAGACTACACACTCTGCAACCTGCTCCAAGGAACTGTTTGGAGATGCTGCTCCTCATGCTGGAGATGAAACAGGAGGAAAACAGGAAATCAGGGTAGGAAATGGGGCACAGGAGGAAGATGAGCTTTTGCTTTTGAAGGAGTGTTTGTCCTCAAACCTTGTTTTCTCCAGTTTTGGATTTTTACATCTGAATTTTTTTTTATTCCTGGTTTTAATTTAATTATGGCTACTTTTTCACTGCAACCCAGCTGATTCAATTCATCCAAACATGCAGCCTAAGTGACTTAATGGGCAAGAGAAACCAAATTCTTTGCAAAAACAGAGTGCCTGACATGTTCTACCAAAGCTGTCTTTCTTTAAACCAAACAAAACCCCGACCTGCTCATGTCACACCACCTGGATGGGTAGAAGGGACCTTTCCCTCATCACCTGCTCTACAGGTTTTCATTCTGTCCTACTTTCATTTGGAGGACTGCTTAAGAGACAAGTGCTTTTCTAGTCTTCATGGAACCTGTCCCATCTGAAGAACAATACTTTGTGCCTGTCTCCTTGATGGATTCTCACGTTCCCAGCACTGGCCCTTCTTGAGAGACAGCAATCCTCAACCAACAGACCATCCCCATACAGTGGGAACAGCCAGAAAATAGGAAGGGACTGCTGAGTTGAATTATTACAACAACAATAAGACAGTAGCTCTTTCATTTTGTTGGTCTTCATTCCAAAAGCAATACTTTACAACCAAACCTTTAAAGCATGAACAGTAAAAATAGCCCTTTGTGTGTGGGTGGGTGTGTTTCACCCGAAAAAAAAATCCCAGTAGCTGCAGTGAAAGACATAGTGCACATACTGAAAAGTCATCAAAAGAAATATGAGCCCGACTCTTCTGGTAAAGCTTTGTTCCTGTCATTTTAAAGTTATTCTTCTTTTTCCCTCGTCCTGTGTTTTTCTTGGGATATCCACATAGTTCACATACACAAGGAGCCCAAAGCCCAGGAGCAGCGAGGCCTCGCGCTCGCCGGCCAAAGGGAGGAGCCCCACACATGGGGTGTCCTGGGAGCAGCCCACAGGCACCTGCACCCCTCAAAGACAAGGGGTGACACGGCCACTGGCAAGGGCCACTGGGTTGGAAGAGCTGGTGCTACCTTCAGAGCTGGGTTTCACAACAAAACCCACAGGAGTGTCAAGAGTTTAGGGTGCTTTCTTAAAGAGAGAAACCCTGGGCAAGACTGGGTGGTTTGGCACATAACAAGAGCTGCACTTCTGGCCATTGTGGGGTTCACAAGTGCTCCTGGGTCTGCCTGGCTGTGGGTCCCCATGCCCCCACATCTCCCTGTCTCCCCAGAGAGCTGGGGTGGCAGGGCCAACCCAGGAACCCCCAGGTTCCTCCATGTCCAGCACTGACATGGGTCTCTAGCAGAAGGGGTTGCTTTGTGATTTAATGGAGGAGGAATCAAGTCCCCAAGATTTCTCCATGCTCAGCAGCATCCCACTGCCACCTTATTGTTACAGGCCCCAGCCTGGGCACAGGAAGCATCTGGTAACCTCTGGGCCAGCACCTTCTCCCCTGACCTTGTGTTGCTCATGGAGGAAGAGGTGGGATGGAGAGGAAGGCCTGTGGGCACTGCAGGCAGCACATACTGCTGCCTTTGACAGAGTTTTGGGTTGTACTTTTGCATGCTCTACCTTGCTTCAGGGCTGAAACGTGCCCCTGCTGACTTTTAATTAGCAGCTGCCAGCTCCACTGCTCTGCTCTTGGGGTTTTCCTTGTATGTATTGGACAGACTATTAAAGCTCCATGGTTAAGCACTTGCTGTTGTCCACTCAGTGGTAAGGGAGTAGGAAATTGCAGCTGTGCCAAAAGGTTTTAGCAAAATATAAAAAACCAGCAAGCTATTGACGTGAGTCACTAAAATGTCCCCAGCCTCACTTACAAGCATGGTTTTACATATAAATCAATGCTTAATTCAGCAAGTAAATCAAACCTTATCCAGAGCAATCCATAAATTTAATTGGGGCACAGACAGCCCATACAAATTAGCAGTTCCCTCAACAATTATGAAAAAAAAGGACACCAGGCCATTTAAGCACCCACTACAGATCAGTACAACATGTTCACAGGACTTTGTTACCCAGAGTATGACAATAGGGGTTTATGGCAAATTCCTCTCCCTCTTCCCAGCTCCCCATCCTACAGCTGTGTTTAATCCTTCTATTGTGAAGTTTGAGTAAAGATGATCACCTACAAATTTTGTAATATGGGGTCTTCTTGTCATTTACCATTTCTTCCAGAACACACAAGGTGAAGGAAATTGAGCATCATTCCCAGTTGAAAGTAATATCCATGATACTAATTTCTGTGTTAGATCTCTCAGAGTGGTCAACAGCCAAAATGGATTTAGAGGTTTAAGTATTTCTTAATTTACCTCTATAGTTACTGAACATTTTTGGGAAAAGAAAAAAAAAAAGCCAGACTCCAACAAAGGGCTGGGAAGGTTGAATCTTGAGGGATGCCAGAGTGAAGTAAATGAAAAGAAACTAAACAAAGGAAAAGCCCTAATGGATTAGGGGCCTTGAGACAGACATGCCTTCCCAGTAAAGGAAAATTGGAAGGGAACAGGCACACAGTCTTTCCTCCTTGAATAAAGACTGAAATTTTACATGTCCAAACACTAACTCTGCATTTAAATAATTACATGCATTTCTTATTCAACCATCAGAGTAATAACCCAGCCCTGAAGGGAAGGGAGGAGGAGGATAAAGGGAAAAAAACCTCATGCACCAAACCCAGGTCTAGTAAAAATCACATAAACACGACTCTGTCTGATGCAAATAGTGGAATGTATGCACAAGTGACAAGTATTTATTTAGCTAATTTCATAACACTTAACTTGTTTATATATCGTCAGTCCCATCACATGTGCTGCATTTTACCAGTGTTCCAAAGACAAAAATAAATGGCCTATCAGCTGCTGCTTCCTCAAGGTTGTAGTTTACTTGGGTATAAACAGTCAGAGCTAAGTGATTCAGATACTACTATGCCATGTAAGCTCAAGAGATCTGAGGAACTGGCATGGCACACACGTAACACCTGAAGCACCAAGCCCTTCCTCATGGTGTTATTTTACTGGGAAAAAAAAAAATAAGCCTCTTTTTCATTTGAAACATGTACAAGCTCTATTACCAGCTGCATTCCACTTCAGATATTAGCTGGGGGTGGCAGGGGTAGTTACAGCTGGAATACATCATAAAGCAGAAAGCTATTAAAATTCATGGCAGCGAGACATTGTGTTGATCCTACAAAAATGGAGCTCTATGTTTAATATTTCTAATTAAAAAAATAGTCCAATCCACTTTTGTTGTCTTCACCTCTGTCTAAAGCAGTCTGGGTTTTCACAATACTTTGGCAAGAAAACCCAGCTCTGCATTTCAAACGTATAAAAGCCAGCAGTGTAACTGCAACAAAATCCTTGAGCACTGATCGTATGGGCCTCTCCAGGAACAGCTCCATATGTCCTTGAGAGGATCACAGAAGCAACAGGGCTCCACCTCAGTTCCATGTTACCCTTTGAGTACCTCCATTTAATGGCCACAAACAAGCAGGCTAGTAAAACCCCTTGTCAAAGAACACAAAGAGGATAGCAAACGAGAAGGTGTATTTGAAATTTCATGGTAACAAAAGTTTTTTCCCCCATTTTAAAGGCTCTCACTGGCATTGGGAGGGGAAAGAGAAAGACTTGGATATTTTACAGAAAGTGTTTTATTACCCCTGTGTTTTAATGTGCTGCAAAAGAATGAAAGCTCTAATCTGAATGATGGGAGTTTCTGAAGGATGTATTTGTAAGAAGCAAAAAGAAATCAATATATGGCTAAGTCTCAAAGCAGAATGAGAAGATAGGTCAATACTGAAATCAAACAGTCAAAGCAAATAAGAATTCCACATGGATCTTAAGGCTACCTCTTCCCAAAACAAATCCATCCCCTACCTTGCTCATAGCAGTTAGGGCAGGGTCACAGGCTGCATCCAGGTCCTGCACTAACAGTTGTATGCTGTTGGAGATCACACTGCAAAAAAAACCACAGTCAAGCATGAGTTTTAGAACACTACTCAGCAACACAGTGCCAGAACTGGAGTATTTGACTGTGAAAGGAGGAAAATCATCTACTAGCTGACAGTAGCATCCTGCTTGAATACATGTGGCCAAAACTTGTACTGAAAAGAAGCTGGGAAGTTCTGCACACTGTTCATTAGGGAGCTACACAATGGGCTCTAGTGTAGAGAGGATGTTTTCACAGTTGACCTTTCCCTGTCTTGACACACAGAAGGGGGTGGAGATTGAATGTGTCAGATGGAGTAACCCCCACCTTCACATCAGGAAGAGGAGAAACCCCTGAGTGCCAAGCCCAGACTGGTATTTGGCTTCAAATTTAATCCCGTCTGCATAAAACTAACATTTTATCATCTCACCACTTATTCACACTCAATATTCTATTACTCACAGAAACTTGCAAAGAGGATTTTTAAAAGTACATCTGTATGAGTTCTGAATGTCTCCCATTTGAGATCAAGGCAGCTGTCTTATTTACACTATGTCTAGGATCCCCGCCATCCATTGTTTGCCTTTCTGAGACATATACCAGACTAAAAGATGCATTAGTCAAACATTTCCCTCCCTCCATGGCTTTTTTTAAACAGCATGATATTGCTTAGAGACATATTCGATGCCACCATATTACAATGTGCATAAAGGTGCAACTGATCCTAAAACAACAGCCAAGAAACACTGTCTGCAGCAACTCAGACCACCCTCGAGGGCATGTAACCCAGTACTTGCACTACAGACAACTTCTAGAAGTAATAAGTGACTGTGTTTCACTAAGCAACTACAGTTTTTAAAAACAGTGTGAACTTTCAATCTGCCATCGATGCCTGTTTACAATTTTGGGATTATAGATGTAAGAACTGGATTTTACTTTTGCTCTCTCGTGATGGTAGCATGGATGGGAATGGCAGATCTGTGAGAAATCTGACCAGTGCTTCCTCAAATCACCTTCCCTCCCCCTTGTCCTCTTTGTGAAGTTCTGGTGTTCACTGTTCAAAATATCTTGAAGTGTCCAGCTCCTCATGGAGATGCAGTATCACCCACTCTTACTTAATTCTGCTGCTTACATCTGGGTGTTTTTCTTTACCAGAACCCACAGAAGTTGTCTATTCCCTTTCCTACAGCTCTAGCAGATAAAGACTGGAACAGGATGCCAAGTAAAGACTGTTCCTTCAGAGCAATTAATTTGTTTGTAAAGGCAAACTCCTCCAAAATTAGTTGGAAAAATTAGTATGGGAGATGAAGTGATTACCAGCTTCAAGTTACACAATCTGAAACTTGCATTGGGATAAAAAAAGCCTGTGACCATTTCTGCTGGTGCCACTGCTTCTGCTGGGCACTAGAGGACTTACTCCCTTGGGGGATTCCACCAGCTCAAGCCATGCCAAGGGAGCCAGACTGAAATAACTGTCTCTTGGGCACAGCTGACTCCTGCAGGGCACCTGCTGTCAGTGACTTGTAGGAAAGAGTTGTGGTTCACCACCAAAAAGAAGCACAACCCTCAGCAGCTTGATCACTAGTCTCTGCATCTCAGGAGTCTGCCCAAAGCTGAGTCACCAAATGCAGGCTCTCACCTAAAAACTTCCAAATTGCAAACAAGGAAGGGAAATGTTTGTGTGCACTGCAGAATAAAAACCTGCTGGGGAGGGGTAACGGTGCAGCAAGAAGCGTGTCAGAACACAAAGCACCATGACATGCCAAGAGGACTTGGATTGTGGTTCTGCCAAAAGTCACTTCAAATCTTTGCCCCAGGCAGCACATAATACTTCAGCAGCAGTTAATGAATCCTCGTGCAGTCCCTGACAGATGCACAGAAGCTGAGAGATCAGGAAGCCGAGGCCATAAAGGAGCAGTGTAGGAAGGTCTCACTATGGGGAGCTCAATGCTTCAGGCCTTTGAGGGGTCTTCTGAACACAGCCATAATCTCACAACAGATCAACAGGGCACAGGAATCATGGATTTCTGCACTTCAACTACAGTAGTTTTCCTTCTCTTGAGCTCCAAGAACAGCTCATCATTTTTGCCACATTTCCTAAAGAAGATGCTCAGCCCCTGCAGGAGTAAAACCCATCCCCACCCCGAGCTGATCATTCCAGACACACTTGGGGTGGCTCTGCACTCTCTGTGAAGGAAGAAACACTTCTGTGTAAACAGCAACACTTTATCACCTTTATGACTCTGCCTAACAAGACATCAAATCCCAGAAGAAACAACTTGTTTGACATTGAGTGAGTAAAAGCCAGAGAGGTTTAGAGCTCCGACTTACACTGACAGAAGACTGGACAAAGTGCTATACTGGAACAGACTGAAAGGCAATTAAAAAGCCTTTGTTAAAAGATACATCAGGCCTGTCAGATTAACTTTAAGGCTGTCCAAAACAGCGAATGTGAACTGTACATTTAAATCATTTCCAAAACATGTCATGTTGGCTGCCTACACCCAACCACCTCGTGAGGCAGCCACTGTGGAAGCTGAGCAGGGCCTCAAGGTAGCTGGCTCCTGCTGGATGGGTCATGAGAAAACACAAAACTCACCCTTGACATGCCCCTGCTAAGAAAATCCCATCATATGGCAGATTTTATTTCTACTCCCCAGCTCCCTTGCTTGCTTTGGCTTAGTGGACACAGCAACCTGAGCTTTTGGTCAGGGATTCACTCTCAAAAAGGTCTGAGAAATATCTCCAGGGAAGGGAGTCTCTGTAGCCTGGAATGGAGCCCGAGACCATGTGAAAAATCTGGATGGAGATTCAGTGGGATCCTGCCCACTGGAGCAAGAGAGCAGGAACCAGAGGAAGGAAGTCTTCTGAAAAAAAAATCTTCTGCTATCTGGGCTGAATCTTAGTTTTAGGGAGAAGGAGAGCTGGTGATAGTGATTAATTTCCCAGTTTTGCCAAAGTTTTATTTTGTCTGCTGTGAGGCAAAACAATCTTTTCTTTGCCTCGATTTCCTTCTCTCAAAAAATATTCAATCTGTTTGTCAGCAGTGGAGAGGAGAGGATGTTAGAGGGGAATATTTTTAGCATCATTATGTGAAAAGTTATTTTCATGAATGATAATCTTCTCTCAATTATAATCCCCAAATATAAGATGGGATCAGTCCTATAAAAGATGTAAGTCATCTGAAATGGGGTTTGATCATACTGACAAGGCTGCTGATTACCAGTGGGAAGTTAAAGCAGGAAGGAATGTACTGAAATAGCTTCCTTTTTTGAAATCTAACAGCCACCTCACAGAGCTGCCAAGATGCAACTGTTTCAAATGGAAACTCACTATTTCCCTTCCCCTTTCCAGTGCTCTCGTTCCTCTGGCTAGGATGATGGGGAACAGCTACATCCAAAGCCTGGACTACTGTGCTCTTGGACTGGCCACAGGATGACCATTTCTTCACCAGGGAAATGCCTGTGCCTAGGCTCAGTCTCTGGGTGGGTCCTGCTGCTGGCTGGGTTCTATAACACTGGGATCTTGGGCTCGTATTACTCCAGCACCATCTGGCTGACAAACTAGGATGTTTGATATATTCTGGGAGGATGCATCTGCTGAACATACATGCTGAAAGTATCCATCTCTCCTGTCAGGTTGATTCTCTCCACTAGACTTGCATCGACTTTTTCTTTGAGTTTCTCTTCCAGCTGTTAGGAAACAAAACAAGCAACAGAAAGGTCACTTTTATTACTTGAAACGACCACTCCTGAAAAAGGAGTCCTGGAAAAGTCAGCTTTTTAAAGCTGAATCTGTGCCTGTATCTAAAACTCAGCCAGTGAACACTGGAAATCTCTCCTTGTTGGACACCCTGGATGTGTTGATCTGCCAGGATGGCCTGTGGTGGCACTGTGTCCTCAAAGAGGGAAACCTCCAAGGTCATCTCTGTAACTCTAGTATGACATGCTAACGTACTAGCTTAACACTGTGGCACCTGTCCTGCTAATAAAGATGTTTTTCAACGCTCTGTCTGCGCCCAAACTGCAGAGGAGGAGGATTGCCAGTTTGCTGATGGAAAGGCCTTGATACAGCCAAACATCACAGCTCATCTACTAACCTGGGGCATTTTGAAAGCACCTGAACATAACAAGCACCGTGGCTGCAAAGCATATCAGCATAAATACCTCCTCTCTTCACCTCACCCCTATATTTCACGCAGGCATTTCCCCAAACCTATTTTGAATGACTTTTTCTTGTTTTTATATAAAGGAGAGCATGAATCACAAGAAAAGTCTTTTGTAAAAAAAAAAATATTTGGTCTCCATTCTAAGCAAATTACATAACAAGTATAAAAGGACTGGACCCAAAACTGGTGCTGTAAAACAGGATTACAAGCAAATGACTTCTCTCAGGCAGAAATAGCAAAATCAATGCTTTTCTTTCTTTGAGATACAGATTTAATAATGTAGAGCTCAATAACTGACAGGATGCTAGGTGGCACAGACACTACTATGGATATTTTAGTACTTCTGACTCTTCCAGTTTCCACAGCAGCAGCATCTTGACAGGAGAGGGGCTGCTCATGGTCTCACAGGGTGCTGCAGAGCAAAGCTCACCTGCTGGGTGGTCGCCAAGCAGTACTCTGCAGTACTCAGGATGCTGCAGATGAGGCAGAGTTCCTCTAAAGTAAACTTTGCCACTTCAGAGCCTTCCTTTTCCTTCAGCAAACTAGTGATGGTGAGCCCACCGCTGCTGCTGGTTGTCCTGGAGAACAAGAGACAAAACCTGTGAGGTTTCCAAGTGTACAGACACACACTGCAAATTACCACTAGACTTCTACATATTACTTACACACTTAATACATAAAAAGCCCTTATGACCACAAAATCCAATGCCCTTTACAACACAGGTCAGTGTCATTCTACATCAACTGCTATTTTGGTTAGGGAAAACCTTTTAAAAAGACAAGCAGAACTTTGTATCAGGTCTTCAGGCAAAGGACAACTCATTCACAACATGGTAGATTAGAATGCAAGTGGAATACAGCTTTCCCCAGCTAGTTTCACCTCCACTGCCAGTTACTCAAAATCTAATTAAAGATTACAGAAAAATCTCTCTAACTATCAGGCAGCTTGTCATATTTATCTTTTCAGCCCTAAACAGATGTCAACATGCATTTGAAACTTTGCTAACCTGTTTTAAAAACTGATGAGATCAACACAGTAAATTATAGAAGATGCAGCTTCTTTCCACTGTCTTCCAGTGATTAATGGCTGTGTATCAGCAAAGAAAGACTCAGAATAGTTTAAAGTCAGGAAATTCCCTACCTCTCAACTCTTTATAATCCAAATCCATTAAAAAAAATAGGACAGTGATATTTATCTTGGACAGCCAAAATGGAGCACACAAAAAAATGTGTATAAAGAATGCAACTGAGGTCTGATGGAGAATGCACATTAAATTTATCTTTCCACTTGTCTGGATGTAACCCTCTCCCCTTCCATCTGTAAAAGATTTTACTGGTTTCAGAAATTCATTCTGCTGCTCCCAGGTTTACAAGGGAAACAAAGTGAAGATGGTAAACAGCACACAACATGATCTGTAAGTTGGTAATATCTCAAGGAGCTCCTTCAGCCTGTACATTTATCCATATTTTTGTCAACTCATAACGACTTATTTTCACTGCTTTTACATCTACACATTTTATTTATGAATATATAAAATGTTACAGAGCAGAGGAAGTTACAGGTAAGCACTTTACTATCACACAGATAAAATCACCTCCTTTATAAATTATTATATGTCTAATGTTGAGCTCAGGCAGCTAAGAATCACAGTATGAACTGGTTACCCAAGCAGCAGGGTAAATGCAATTCCAAAAGCCAGACCTCTCTGAAAAGACTTGAGCTGGCATTTTAACAGGAACTTCAAGAAACTGTAAATCTGACTGTTAATCAAAGCCAAATATGAAGCTATCCTCCAGGGCCCCTTAAAAGAAAAACAATACTGTGACTGTCCATTCAGTCTCTTGCTGTTTCTCAGTGCAACAAACTGAACTTTTGAGAACATTGTGAAGTAAAGGTAGCCACATGGCTGCTACGTGGTTTCTTTGACAGCAAAACAGAAGTATTCACAAGAATGTATTTCTTAATTAACTTTACAAAGCATCTGCTCCTCACTGGAATGTCTCACCAGACGGTGCTGCAGCCTTTGGGAAGCAAAACTCACTTGGGCAGGTTTCCAGACAGAATTTTCCAGGCGTATTCCCGAAGGTACTTCTGGAATATGGTGGTGAGGGCGATCATGGGCTCGCCTGTGCTGAGCTGGGAGCACTGCACCATGCACTTCTTGTAGTACACAAAGAGGTCTGCACAGCTGGGCAGGACAGCTCCTCCTTCATCCACGTTGGGCTTGGGGGGACCTTGAGCCTTGAAGTCAGCCACAAACCTGTCAATCAGCTCGCTGAGATTTCTGAGGCGGGGGAACGAGAGAAAGATATTTTAATATGTTGGGGGAGGAAATGGAGGGAAGAGAGAGAATAATGCCTAAAACCAGATGCCCCGTCTTGTGACACCAGCAAACACGTGAAGATTTCAGCAGTTCAGCTTTCCAGCTCTTCCTTATCTCCACCCTCTCAACACAAAGCTCATACAATCACACGGACTGGACTGATGAGTAACGACCTTTTGTACTCAAGCATTTTAGTGGCAGCCTCAATCTGTTCTCCAGTCACATATAAAAGCTCACGAGTCTGCCAGGACTGGGTTCAGCACACTTGATGCAAGTGCATAAAGCTTATGCTCAAGTTTCATTCCTGGCACCAGCAGAAGTTGCAGTCGGGCTGCTCGTATCAGCAGCCTGGGAGCAGACCTCGGGGAGCAGGGATTTTAAAGGGATGTGCTCAGAATGGTGTGCCATCTGCATCTCTTGGTCCCATTTGGATACCACCTGGTTTTGCACAACTTCACACATCCTTTAAAGAAGTTTCATTTAGCACGAGCACAAAGTGCACTTCCTACTTAAACTCTTTTTAAAAGCACAGAAAGCCCTCCTGTTGTCTCCAGCGATTCATCATAACCTGGTCTTCACTCAAATATTTTGGTCTTTAGGCAACAATAAACTTCACTCCACTGTTTCATCATGACAAAAAGGCTTTTTAGCATGGCAGAGGGCCAGAACCATCAATACAGGACCAAAAAAGTCTTCTGATCTGGGGAAGTCTGTCTGGTCCTACTCCTCCAGAGACAGCACACCCGTGTCAGGAACCAGGACCAGCTTTCCTGACACAGGAGCTCAGCTAAGTGGAGTAACCTTTGCCAGATGAACTAAATTACAGCAATAAACCTCCTCCTCCCCCAGACACACAAATACAGCACAACCTTCCACAAGGAAGTTTGGCTTTTGAGGAATGTAGAGACATTTCAAATGACAGATTAGCACTCCGCTGACCGAAAGGAATTGTGAAGTTCCTATATTTTATATTCCTGTTTCCACTATGGTCTTGGCTCCACTTCCTCCAGCTCCCCCCTTCCCACAGCACAACCTTCACCCCTCTCACTGTTGAGGGTGTTACAGCTGGGCTGTGCCACAACCTTGGGCACAAGTAGAAACCCAAATCCTTAGATGGAGAAAGGGAGAAGAATGAACCTGAATGGCAACTTCCACAGCAAACTGAACTGTCACTTTGAAAAAAAAAACAGAATAACAAAGCAACCTGAAATGTGCTCCTCATCTTAGGAGAGCTCACAGGGCATGTAGCACTACATGAGTTGATGCAAGGAGACTGCACTGTTGTCTCCTGGGACAGGTACAGTGTTAACCACAGCACCATGCTGAGCCTCCTCAGCACAGCCCCACTTACCTCTGCTAATGATAGGGGAAAGAAACCACCAACGATGGAAACTTTCCCCCAGCTTCTACCCTTTCTTTTTGTCTTGTGAAAGAGAAGACCCACAACACTACACAGGCAGAAAAGGTGACCTGCCTGTTCCCTGATAAACTCAGATTGTCACCCCAGAATGGATGAGCTCCTCTCGTGGATGATCCACCACACCAAACTTATCTACAGAAATGTGCTTGCAAAATGAGGGTTTAAATCCTGCAGCAAGGCTCCCTGGCTTCAGCTAGGCTCAGAGGTTATTGCAAAGACAAGTAGCCTCTTTTTTCAAGCTTATTGCTTTGCTGCTTGGAGTACTTCACATAGCTCTGATTCCACAGCTCCACAGAGTTCCTCGGCTCTCTTACAAGAGCTGTAAAGACCTCAGGCCGCTCGACTGCTGTGATAAATCTCCACCCTGGCCCGAGCAATTGAACACTGAACTGAAGCATCGATTGTGCTGAGCACAGGGAAGCAGCACACGCCTGCCCCCGGGGCTGCGGGGAGCCAAACAGATGGCTGCAGAGCTGGGCTCACCCGGCTGCAGGCTGCAGCATTCCTTCAGCCTCTGAGTGCAGGAGACGTGGCTTCCTCCCTGTCAAAGTCCCACCAAACAGCTGCATTTCCACCTCTGCATCTGGCCAACAAAGTGGAGCTTTCTTAGCACTCACCAGCCACTTTTTGTTTTGTTTCCCTTCTCGGTCTCAAGGCACAGTGAGGAATGTCAATGGGTTTTGTTCCTTCATGCCTAACTCCACATTTCTCCTCTTCTCCAAGGCACAGTGAAATGCATCTACATTTTCCCAGTCCCCTGAGGTCTTGTCAACTGGGATGCACGAGCAAATGCAGCTGTCCAGAAGAGCTGGGAGAGCTTCATGCTTGTTCTGATCCTAACCCAGGCCAACAAAGGCTGAGGACTTTGACAAACAGCAAGGACTGTTCTTATTTAGAGTATAGGTTTGAAACAAGCAGAACATCAGGGCATTGTGCACTAAGGAGCTAATATGTTACATTAATACTGCACACCTCAGTTGATGTCAATCCAACTTCCCCATGAGTTTCAGCAGGCCCAAACACATATGATGGGTAACAACCTTGGTGTGGTACAACGGGTGCACAAAGAATTTGGCAGAAAAAGCTACTGGGAAATGAAACATGAAGGCAGGAGAGCTGCAGAAAATAAACATTTTTCTCTATAGACTCTGCAAAAAAGCCCCAAGAAAACTCCCTGGTAGCACAGATGTGATATTTCCTAACAGTAATGTATTTATTGGGAGCAAGAACTCTCCAAATCTAACCAAGAGAAAATAAAAAATGAAATCATATAAAGAGAATTTTATTCTAGTTCTTAAAACTTTTCATTCCTATATTCCTCTTTTCTCTTGCACTTAACCTATTCAGTGTTTTTTTCTGCATCTGGCAATGATGAGGGGAACTAGGCAACTCCTCAGCAGTGTGAGAGAAGAACATGTTGCTCAGTCTGCTCAGTGATGGGGACAGTTGGTGCCTGTTGGGCACTGGGGAAGGGCAATGGCATTGAGACATCTGCCCCACTTTTGGGGCAGTTTCCATGGACTGGGTGTTTTGGAAGCCCCTCTGCTCACAAGGCTGCAAAACCACAGCACAAAGGGCCAGTTTTCTGAACACTCTGAAGGCACACACACATTTCAGCACACTTAGCCACAGCTCTGCATGTTCTCCATGCTGCAGACCTGACAGAGCTCTTCCCTCACTCCAGCTCACACTCAGTGTAGCTCACACGTGTGCTCCCATTCCACCAACAGACCACATAGGAGAGCTAAAGACACATATCCCAGTGGGGCAGCAGTGAAACCTGCTTCCCTGTTAAGAAATTTGGTATTTATACTGCAGCTAAGGGTGGAGAGCAGCATCTTTAAAGTCTTTCTTTCAGGTGTCTCCTCTCAAATTGCTATAGATTTTGGCAGTTTCTTTAAAGGGGTATGGAAACAATTTTTCAGCAGAAAGGGTCCAGGCTGCTTTCTGCCACAGACTTAATGCAATGATGAACAAAACTGTCACACTACTCTGACTATTCAGAGCCCAAATATACAATTAATTATCTCAGCAACTCCTCATTTTCAGACATCAGCAACAAATTCCTTAAAAGTTCAGTCCAAGGGAGAAGAGAGAAAATCATAAAGGGAAGCCATTTCTGGCAGACAGGGGCATGTGGGGAATGCTGTGGCAGTTTTTCTTTGAACTCCCTGCAGCCTGTGGCTATAAAGCTAATATAAAACATGTCAGGATTGTAAAGGAAAAGGGGAAAAAAAAAAAAAAAGCAACTGAAAGGGCTAGGAGCACAGTGGGGTAGAATTACCAAAACAGGGATTAAAATGGCCCCCAGTGAGAAGGGAAGAAATATTCAAACAAGTTAGTGCTCAGTTGGCTGAGGGCAGGGGGTGGAATCTGTTTCCCTTTGTTATACAGCAGAGCAGAACCAAAACCCAGCATGACAGACCATTGTGCAAGGTTTTATTTTTTTTAGGCATAAAAGGTTGATGGGACATGAGAAAGCTTTTTCAAGATGGCCATCTGAGAGTTTGGTCAAAACCAGTATGCCAGGAGCCTCGAGTTAAGCACTCTCTCATGTCTAAGTCCTTGGAAGACAGAGGCCACAGATAGATGAGTTCTGTGAAGCAAGCATCTCTTTCTGCTTTCCAGCCACTAATCTGAAGTAAAAGACTGTATCAAACCTTTTCCAACTCCTTCCTCTCCTACTTGGCACTGCAGTTGTTACAGAGATGTTAATTTAAACCCTGGTGTGGATCAAGGTGCACAAGAATTGTGGTGAGAGCTCTACAAATTTCTCAGAGCTCTAAGCTGAAAGCTCCTTTCATTCGAGTTACATTCATTTCATACAAGTTCCATTCAAGGGTTCCAGGGATTAAAGCCCTTGACAAAGTCCCAATCTGGGAGGGATGATAGTGTTATCTTACAGCCAGCTCATCTACAGCAGCTTTCATCTACGGATCTCAAATAACTTATTTCTATAAAGCAATTCTTGACACTCCTCTGCCACGAAGCCACATGTGTATTTTACAGAAAAAGCCAACCTACTGTTTGGGGAAGACGTGAGATGAAAGGCAGGCACACGTCTGCAGTGGGAATTGCAGAGGCAACAGAAGCAATTTCAGAAAACTCTAAGCCTCTTCCCCAGCAAGGCAGCGGGCACCGCTCCTCCAGGCCTTGGCAAGCACAGACATCCACAGCCCTCTCCATGCCCAGTTTTGCCCAAGTAAAAGTCCCACTCATTCTAACTTCCTTGAACCACAAATAAGGCTCCTGATGAAATTAGAAAGCAGACTTTCAAGTAATTAATTTTCTCCAGCTTGAGTACAGAACCCAGTGCAAACAAACCCCAAAAAGCAAGCTGGTTACTCACTTGTCCTGGGACTCGATGTACACATAAAGGTGAGGCTCAAAGCACTTGGAAACAATGCCATGAAAAGGGTTGTCAGGGACCTTTGGCTTCTTTGGCTGTAAGAAAACATTTAGAGTCTTGGTTTCAAACTTGCCCCATAAGACTTAGAAGAAATAGGAATGCAACAGTACAGAAGAATCTAAGTCTTTAGAAATACTACAACACAGAAATTTGCTGTCAACTAATCAAAGGCATATAATTGACAGTATATACAGGATCAGTATGTCCAAATCTTCCCTTCCTCTCACAGAGCTGTTCGTATTCCAAGGAATTATCCTTTCACTTGTAAAATATTCTTATCCTTAAAGGGAAGGCTGCTCCAGGCTAACAGATTTCCATAGAAGAATCTTAATGTAGTTTGTAAATAAAACCTCACTGAACCCTTCTAACAGTAACAAGACTCCACTAGTCACCTCTGAAATTAAATACAGCAGTTATTTGGAAGCAACATTGAAAAATCCCTCCATTTTAGAACATTAAAGATAATAACTCAAAGTTACAGGCTTCATCTGGATGAATTTTATTGAGATAAACAGCACGCAATTACTGGAGGAGCTGGAATTATACAGGCAACATTACAGGACTGCTTTCACTGTGAAACATGTTGCTGGGGGTGCAAAGACTTCTATTTTAAAATCACATTTAGTGCATTAAGCACATATGCCATTTGGGAGCCATCCAGTTGACTCTCATTTTAGTTCCGCACCGCACTCCGCGCAGTGGCCAAGCACCTCTCCCTGAAGCCACTGGGACTACTCCTGTGCTTAAATTTGTGCCTAAGCACTCAGCTGGGCAGGGCCTTTAAGCTCATCTTTGCCCTACAGTTAGATTTTTAATATTTTTTTTACTGATAGACAATATTTCTGGTCGCTTGCCAGCAAGTTGATAATTTTTCACTGCCTGCAAAGAGGGCTGCAGTGACTCTGCAAAGGAATTCTTCCCTCTCTCCACAAAGAGCCAGGATCAGCTCCCAGCCAATGAAGATATGAATTTTTCCAGCTGAAATATTTTTTTTTTAAGCATAAGAAAAGCAAAAGAAGAGAGTCTAAAGGACATACTCTCCTGAATGACAGAGGAGGTGGCACCAAGTCAGCTGCAGAAACAGCAAAGGATGACAAGGGAAGCATTTCTCAGAAATAATTAAGACTCAGAGGCACAACGAATACTAACATATGGCTGCAAACCTAAAGGGAGCAAATGTTTTTTTTTTTATGGAGACCAGACCACCTCTATGAGACTGGCTTCATTAACCTTCTAAAAGTATGACTGGAGAATGTAAGTTTTTACAGCTTTGGGAGAGAGCCACCACCCAGCATTCTCCAGCCCAGCCCTCTGCCAGGGCCTGCCCATTTCTGCCGGATGCTCACACTCAACAGAGCCCAGAGTAACACAATAGGTGGCAATTACAGAAACCTTCCAGTCTGCCAAGTCTCCAGGATGGCAGGGCCAACACAAGGTTGCAGATCCATGGTGTTTACCATTTACCAGACTGGAAAAGCCAACTCTTAATGCAGGACTGGTTTTCTTGTGACTTTGCATCATGCTGCTCCCAGCATGTCTGGTGGGGAGAATACTAAATCTTTTAACAGTAGCAGTGAAGCTGTACTTCTGAGTGTGCAATCCTGTCCAAAAGCTGCAGATGTTTAAGCTATTTCCTCCTTCAGTTTGATGGAAATAATAAAAGGTTACTGTTGTCACAGTAAGGAGGTCTGCAGCTGGCCCAGTTTCCTTTCATTACTATCCAAAGTAAACAGATTAAAAAGAACTGCTAGGATCACTAGAAGAGGTTCTTTTTTAACACTGACTCCTTCCCCCCCAACTCTTGTGCTCCCTTTTACACTCCCAAGTGTCTTGAATTCTCCAGACTAGTGTCTTGGAAGACCTTTACCATTCAAAATTCTTCATCTTCAACCTTTACTGTCCCTTCTAGTCTCCAGCTAACGACAGGAGAATGTGAGACCTCCACCATGAACTCACCAGCACTAACCACTAGATATGGCACTTTGAAATATCTGGGCTTACAGGGCTCCCCTTTGGCAGACAGGCACCTGCAGAGCAAGCTGTCCTTGCAGCAGAGCCCAACACTGCATTGTGAGCATCAGCCCAGAAAGGCTTACAGGGCTCCCCTTTGGCAGACAGGCACCTGCAGAGCAAGCTGTCCTTGCAGCAGAGCCCACACTGCATTGTGAGCATCAGTCCAGAGCATGCCCAGAAAGAGAAGGCAACCTTGCCACAAGCAGCATTCCAGGGCATAGCTCAGTGGATGGCTTCATACCAGCCTCTCCATGTCCAAGGAGCAGCAGTTCCTCTCCCAGAGGCACCTGAACTGTTTCTGGCCAGGGCAGTGCATTCTACTGTTCACTAAAACCAGCCTAAAAACGTTTTGCAACTTATTTCTTCACCTGCCTTCTAGCACTACTGACTTCTCCAAGGATGTCCTCTCAGCCCAGCACTGTACATCAGAGTCAGTCTTCCTCTGGACATTACAGACAATGGAAAGCAAGCTCTTTACAAAAAACACACCACACAGGTGTCTCCCAAAGTTCCCAACCTCTGTCTTCTAGATCACTGATAAAGTCTGGCCAGTACCAACTACCCAAATTGTATTTTAATAGAAAGAGCAAAACTTAATCATTCTACTTCTGCTGTGGGTGGAAGGCAGAGAGCTGCCCTGCTCACACAAACATCTGGAGGGGAAGCAGTGCCCCAAATGTGCTGGTGGAGATCTACCACCTCAGACTCACCAGGGGCATGGAGCTGAGCAGGTCCTTGGGCCATGGTCATCCATCAGGATACCACCTGTAAATGGCCCATTGCCAGGGCTGTGAACTCATGAACAAAGACAGGCTAGTACCTTCCCCAGCAACTCAGAACTGAACACTGAGAAAACACCCATCTGGGGAGTTAAAAAGTACACGGGGCTTACAGGCTTTGATACTGCTGCCAATTAAAACAACTGTGTTTACTGTTCACTCCTTTAATGTTTGCAGTGGGCTTTGGAAACCCAGTGCTTTTACAAGTGGTTAGGTGTTGCCTGCTTCACAGAGGTAATGAATGAAAAGCACTACAGAGATAAAAATCCCAGAAGTAATATATCTGGAGTGAAAATCTAAAACTGACACTTGAAAGTTCAATGAGTTGCCCAGTGACTCCAGACATTGTTTGCTTGGCTGACAAGGCAAAATATGAACTGAAACTGTTTGTAGTGGGAGCTTCTTCTGGGATCTGAAAACTCAACTATGCTAGTTCATCTTTCTTTGACAGAAATCCTGTAGTTACATTTGAGCTGTTGCTGTATGGGCTAGAACAGAATCCAACTCACTCTCATGTGGCAGGATTGTCTCTGCACTATTAACTGAAATAAAGATTGCTTTGGTTTCAGTGAAGTGAGCCAGAGCAAACCATGGTTGTACTGGGAGCCTGTATGCTGCACAGAGGACCAAAACTGCACTAAATTAATTGCTGTGAAAACAAACCATTCAAATCAATGTGATGGGAAGAGCTTAGGCACCACCAGAGACTCTGACACAGAGGCTGCCTCACTGACAAAGAACTTCAAAGACTTACTTTGTCTGTATCAGTTTTCTCGATCACCATCTCATCTGTCTCTGTCCCAGTTTCATCCTCTAGAAAGGGGTTGGTGGAGGGAAGTGGGACTTCTGGCTTTTTCTGTTGAAAAAGAGGAAGATCCATAGAGAACAGTCTGTTTTGTCCCCTCTGGCATACAGCTGCATCCATGTTTTGCTTTACTAAGCCCCTCAAAGCACTGCACAGAGGTGACTGCAGGCGATGCCTCTCCACCAAGGTCAGAGCCCACTCCCTCCTACCCCAGGGCTGGAGCCTGGTTCCTACTTCAGCACATCTTCAGCACCCTCTCACAGCCTCTTCTGCTTGCCCCCATGCTCACCTACCCTGCCTGGATCATCCCTGGAAGGGGCATTTTGACCAGCATCAAATTCCCACTCCCTCAGACCACACACTCCAATGCACAGGGACCCAGGGGAGCAGGTCCCAAATCTCTGCAGCCAGAGCCAGCCTGCCTGTCCCCACCCACCAGGTTGCCATTTATAATTAAGGCCTTCATTTTGTGTATAAAACAGGTCAGATGTTGACATCCAGAGTGTCACAGCCTCTACACAGCTCAGAAAGGAGGACAGAGAGGATTTTCTTTTATTTCAACTCACACTCCCCCATTTCTCTTCTTCTCAGTTATAACAGCTCCTGTGCTCCTATCTCCAAAGGGATAACAACCTAGCAAAGCCAATTTAATTAAAGCTGCAGATTTCATATGAAATTTGTCAGAAAAATAAAGCCATACCCTTGAGAGAACTAAATTCAGCCAGGAGGAAAACCTTACAGGACTTCCCTTTTTAATTAGTGGCACCTACTGATCCACAGCAAATGACAAGTGGGTCCAGCAGGCTTGCCTCATAGGCTGAATTATCTCATCCCAGTAGGCTTCCAGACACCAGCTGGACAGAGAAGCCAACCTCAAACCAGTGGCTTCTGTGCCACACGTGCACTCTGTGCTCCCAGGGCACTTGGCTGGCAGAGCTCTTGGCTGAGATTTTGGGCAGAAAAAGCACAGAGATGACCCCAGAGATATTCACTGAGCTGTTTCTCTTGGCTCTGCCTTTGCAACCTACAAAATGAAACACTGAAAAGTAGAAGCCACCAACACTTCTGCAAGTAAGATTAACCCCACAGCCAATGTGGGGTTGAAAGATGGCATTGTGTGGTGAACATGTGGTGACTAGATACGAAGAGGGGACTTTTAGTTATAATGTGTCACCAACATGCAGACAACAAACATCATAACACAGTCACCATGCCATAACTACTTTGTGGTTCTCCATGGCAATGTGGCTTCAGTTGCTAACAGCACAGGGCCCAGGAGAATCTAAAAAGCACACAATTGGTGCACTTCCTTCTCGTGAGCCCTGTGCCATCCTCTACCACAGTCTGCAAGATCAGGAATCACATTCCCAACAACAAGCCACTGAGCACAGTCACACAGAACACCCCAACCTGCCAGTGCAGGAGACTGCTGCAGGTGGCACCTTTGGCAGTCCCCCACTAGCACAGCTATGTGTTAGGCCTTCTTTCTCCTGAAGGAGCTGTTGAGGGAGGGCTTGCTCTTCAGAAATCCCCTTACCACTGTCCCATCAGTTAGAGTGCAGCCTGAGAAGCGTTTAGCCAGGAGTCCTTCAAAGTTGGTTGTCCTCTGAATTGCAAACAAAAGCAACTTCACCTCAATCTCCTTTGCCCTCGTGCGCATTATCTTAGCGAGTTCTGCCCTGAAAGAGAGAGGGGGGAACAGAAAAAACAAATGTGGTTTTCTCTAGAGAGAAAGATCTGAAACCTAACACTGTAATTCAGCCTATTCCCTAGACAGACCTTCATCACAAAGCTCAGCCTAATTCCCAAGATGCTCTCCAACATAAAACTGCTCTACGGATCATGTTTCAAACATAACCACAGTTGTATAAAACTTTGTGGGTAACAGGACCCCATCTCCTAACAGCCAGCACAGCACTGTGGCCAGGAAAGCCTGCAGGATCAAACCTGGGGAAGCACAGTGTCTCTGACTGGGGTCCCAGTACAAAGGCAATGGTGCTGCTGGGATTCCAGATGACACCCTCCTCTGGTCCCATCTCTGGCTGGTGAAGAGCATGGTCCAAGGAAGTCACACCATGGTCAGCTCATGCTATTTCACGTGGCCTCTAATATTAATTCCTGATTTTTACCTGTTACACTGAAGATTGATTGCTACACCATCTCACGTGCAGCTCTGGCAATACTAAGAGTTCTCACTCGGGCAACCCCCCAGTGCATTTAGAGGCTGCCTCTAAAGCCCTACGCACACAGGCTCAGGCTGGTGAAGGGAAGCCAGGCTCTGGTTCTGGGGAGGGGGAGTTGCTGGCTGGCAGGGCAGGCCCTCACCTGGTGCTGTGGCAGAACTCCACGGCGATGCGCTCCGTCATGCACCACTCCGGGGGGAACATGCGCCCGTACTTCTCCTCGTAGTCCACCAGCTGCCGCTTCACCCAGGCGTAGCGCCGGTCGATCTTATCCAGCCACGCCACCTGGGTGACAGGGACCCCCCTCTGCAGCAGCAGCAGCAGCTCCCAGCCAGCCCCACTGCTCAGCTCTGCTGCTGCAGCTCTGAGATTGAGCTGCTACCGACCGTATCTACCTTCCCCAGGATTAATACTTCCAGCGTTAACAGGCGTTCTTCAAAGTGCTTAAGCACGTGCCAGAGTGAAAACCTCACCTTGTGCAAATGAAGAGAGCAAGCTCTGTTCAAAATGAGGATAACAGTAGTCCTAAATCATGTAGGTACTACTGAAAATTCAACCCAGGAATAATTTATTTGATTCCACCCTGGTTGTTTCTCAGCGAAACTGAAGTCAGCAGTGGGATGAGAACGCAGGGATTCCTGGATTCATGCATTCAGCTGGTTTTCACACTCTGGGGACTGTGGACCCACACACTTCTACAAGGATGCCCTACAACAGGAGCAGGATGGGATCCTGCCCCCCCTCCCAGTATTATTTGTTTCTGGTCAAAAAGTAGAAAGAAGAATCAAAAACATTTTGAGGGAAAAATGTTATTTTAAATGAAGCATTTTAGCCTTTTTCTCTTCTTTGTCACAAAGTGACAAAATTTCAAAATTGTTATAAAAATTTTGATCCAAAGTTTGTTTTGTTTGGTGGTTTTTGTGGTTTTTGTTTGTTTGTTTGTTTTGGTTGGTTGGTTGGTTGGTTGGTTTGGGTTTTTTTTTGTTGTTTCAAATCCAAGATAATTATAGAAAATTTGTAAAAAGTCTTCAGCAGCAGGACAGGAAGTTTAAAAATTAGCTACAGAGATTAATCCACTTCCTGGAAAGCCCTCCCCACCCTTTTAGGCGTTTTGGGTTTTTTTTTTTAGTTAGTTTGTTTGGGAGAAGATGCTGTTGTTTTTCAAAGTTTTTGGGTTTGCAATTTTTCGAGTTTAATTTTTCCACCCCTTACAGGGCAGAAAGTACCTCTAACTTCAATTTATTCATTTACTATAGGAGGGGAAAACATTTCCAGTGCTGATCTATGCAGCTGAGGTCTAAGGTGGGAGAAGGCATCCTGGCAGAGATGACATTGGCCTCTAACTCATGTCAGTGCATATGACACTCTCAGGTCACAGCTTCCAAGCTCTCAGGTTAGAAACACTTCACCAGAGGAACTCATGGAAACGTGAGCTTTGGGAACACCAGCAGAGCAAACTGCAAAATCCAAATGTAGCTTGTTAAGCTTCCCTTACATCTTGGTTTTCCTGGAAAAGGACCAGATACTCTGAGAGGTGTTGTTTAATAAATTTCTTGATGATTTCCTGTTTGATTCTGGGATCCAGGACATTGGCGACTAGACAGGCATCACGCAGGACATTGCTGGGTCCACCAGGCCTCTATCAAAACAAGCAGGAAAAAATGATTTAAGGTTAAATAGCTGAATGGCTGATTGAAAACTGTACTGTATCCACGTTATCTTGTTTTTAACCTTTCCCATTATACTTCTCTTATTGATGCTTCTACTGCTACTCTTTATTATCACTTCTTTATCTTTCTCCTGTTAGATGAAAATTCATCCTTCTATTGGACACAAATCGAGCTGCTTCCATCTCACTGGCTGAAAAGTTGTTTCGTAGCTCAACAGCCAGGAAGCTCCCTACTGCAGAAGTTCCATCTACAGAAAGAACTGTTGTCTCATCACTTCTACAAAGCCTTTCATTGGCCCCAGTGTTCTGAGGAACAGCTACGAGAAGTGGCTGACAAGTGGGACAAGCAAACCCCTTTTCTGCAAATCTGAAGGCCAAATCAGTGGAGGAAAAAAGCAGTCTAGAGATGATCAACTTGCAACACCTAAAGCAGCTATCTGTACTGGTATACCATGATGCTAGTGGAGGAGACAGAAAACTGAGAAGCATTTAAAAAAAAAATATGCTGTTTTGAAGCTGTGTCACATGGACACGTTTGCCCTGCATCAAAGATCTGTTCCAAATAATTTTCTCAACTTGCAACACCTAAAGCAGCTGATCTATACTGGTATACCATGATGCTAGTGGAGGAGACAGAAAATTAGAGAAGCATTTTAAAAAAAAAATGCTGTCTTGAAGCTGTGTCACATGGACACATGTTTGCTCTGCGTCAAAGATCTGTTCCAAATGATTTTCTCATTTCTGTACTTGCTACTTTTATAAAGAAACCAGCAGAGCTGGTATTCTCCAAAACAAAATTAGTGTTTTCTTGGAAATAAATCCAAATCGATACCTACTGCCCATCTTGTTTGCAAACATTTGGATGAATAACTTTTGGGGAAGCACATTTGGTGCCTTAGCCCTAGCCCAGGCTGGTATCTGAGCTGTCTGCCTAAACCAGAGACAGACTTGGTGGCAGCACATCAACAGACAGCCTGTACTGAGCTTTCTCTGAATGCAACATGAACCTTCTGTATCCAACAAACAACCAGTAACCTGGGTGAGATGCTGAGGGAACCCCACTCTGCTCTGCAGGGCCAGGCAAGAGTTGCTTGGGGCACTCCTGGGGTGGCTCACAGATCTCTCACTGCACTAGATGTGCAGTGTGACAGAGGGAGGGTGACATTTCTCTCCCACATTCACTCAACACAAACAGTGAGAAGTACATCTAGAAATGTACAGCTTGGGAGGCTCCTTTTCTTTCTAAATATCTCCTGAAACAGAGACCAAATCTGGATGTAAGATGAGATTAAAGCCAATTACACTGAAGAGTTTTCAGCACGACTTTTGAACAGAAGGAGTGAAGGAAGTGAGAACTTTACCTTTGTACCTTGAGAAGGAAAGGCTTCCTCAAAGTCAGCTAGGATCTGCTGTCCCAGCTCATTCTGTGCTGCCTTCACCCTGACAAGGACAGAGGAAGAAGAGGTTTTGTTGGTGGTACAACAACAACTTTATTTTGTTGCCTGCAAAGGTTACTACAAAGCAGGCTGAAACACAGCTACAAGAGGGTTTTTAAGGGACAACAGAAGTATGCTAGAGAGAAAAGATCCACATTAAGAATGCCTGTATTTCAAAACTGGGAGAGCATCTGCTCCCTGAAGGACACCGTGATGACAACTCCAGCTCTACAGCATTGATCCCTGAGCTGTAGCAGAACACATCCTAGATGCTCCTGCCCTGCTGCAATTTAGTATTTCAACAAGGGCCAGTTAATCAGCTGAGAAATCAGCAGGGTTCCTTTAACATTAACGTGATCAATTTATCCTTACATTCCTGTGTGTTGATTACATTTCAACAAAAGTATGTTTCTAACAGATAAAAAGCTTCACAATGTCTCAGCCTTCACTGTGAACCTTTCACATTTCCAGGTGCACTGACCTACTTTTAAATGGATCCATGCAAATGCTGT
Source organism: Merops nubicus (assembly GCF_000691845.1). Lineage (NCBI taxonomy): Eukaryota > Metazoa > Chordata > Aves > Coraciiformes > Meropidae > Merops > Merops nubicus. Next base: position 25,829 of record NW_008604872.1, on the reverse strand, counting down.
TGGCTGCAGTTTTATCCTATAAATCCTCCCTGTCTTAAGAAGCATAAAAGAGTAAGGGTATGAAATGGGTGAAAAAACAAACCACAACCTTGCTCTTTATTTAGCTGAGAGAATAAAGCTTCCAACTTCCAGAAATAAAAGTCAATACAGCTTAATTGATACTTCTTGGGAAATGGAAATGCCTACACACACTAGAGAGAGCCAAAACAAACAGTTAGGCACTTATATCCCTCTGCAGCCCTTGAATTCTTCCATCACTTTTTATTATACTGGAAACACTTTAAGGTCTAAACTGATCAGTCAAAGCAGTGGATTTTTCCACTGAGATTGATACATTAGAAAGAGTGGCTACACTTCTGTGAAAATGTTTGTTCAGGCTGTGGGGAGAAGACTTTGGATTTTTTTTGTTATTGTTTAAGACTCCTCAACCTTATCAAGGAATGATCTGCTTCTTTAATCTTCCCATTTGAGGTCCATTAGTAACAAAATGACAATGCTGGAGAACAGGCTGGATTCCTTAATGGTGCCAAATGCTAGTCCTTGTGACAGCTGAAATATAACTTTATATCTGTGATTTAACTGTATGTATGACCTGTCTTATCCAAGATTCATTTATGGGGATTTTGCTGGAAAAGCTTCCTGCCTGCAATGTCAAACAGAATTCTCACTTAAGCTCTCTGCTTCACAGGAATGTTCAGAAACTCCTCTACTCTTCTAGGTATAGATCCCCAGTTAACACCTTCATAACTGTGAAATACAAGAGATTCACTAATATGTTGAAATGGAAGGAGAGTGGGAAATGTAAGCAGTAAGGAGGAACCAGCAGCCACAACTGCAGGTATCATCCTGCTTAAATGGTACAAGTAAGTCCTAGGAATTCACCTGAGAAAGCATCCCAGAGCCAAACCCTCTGATCCTTAAGAAAAAGGAGGAAAAAAGGGAAGAAAACAAGACCCAAAATGTGGATTGAAAATTTCTCTCTTTTAAATAATCAAGAAGCAAGAAGTCTTTAGTATGAGGAGTCACAGAAATGAATGAGTTTGTATAAACAACTGGAAGTTATTAGCTGTGGTGGTACTTTCCTTATGGCTGGCTACAGGGACCTTCCTCTCTGACAGCAGCTGCAGTGCAAGCACAGTGGAGGCACTGAAAAGAGCAGCAGCCAGATTCCTAAAGACTCAACATATTTAAAAGAGGCACTGTCAGGCAGTTAGAAGCCCTGTCCACGGGTGTGTTGTTTTAGGCTCCGATTCAGGAAAGTACTTAAGGATAGTCTTCACAGGACTTCTCATATCTTTAAATTAAGAAACTTGCAGGAATGCTTTGCTGAACTGGGATGTTAAAATATATTTTTAAAAGAAATCTGTCCCGATTAAAAATCTCTCAAAAGCAAACAGGAAAAATGAGCTTTAGCCTTTTTTAAAAATTATTATTTTCCTCTCTGTATTTTCTAAGATTGGGATAGGGCAGAGACATCAAAGTAGCCAAAAGTTTAGGTATGTGTGAGCAATGACAAGGAGCCTCACTGCCCTCTCAGCAACTACCACTCTTCACCTAAGCACACACAGACACACTATTTTTTACCACAAGCAAGCAGCCAGAAAGATAAAAACCTTTATGCCATCTCTTGACAGAGCAAATGCTTTAGGCAGAGAAGGCAAGAAGGCACTTTCATTAGCCACTGGAGATTATTGTTCCCCAGGGAAAGCTGTGAGCCTTTCAATAATTCAGGCTAATCCTTCCTGCAATGGAAAGTGCAGCGACAGAAGCCTGGGTCCCACAGCTGGTGTCCCTCATGCTCCCCACTGAGGGACCTTTTCTGCATGTCTAGGTGTGTGTTTAACCACCTGCAGAATGTGAATTGCCCACTAAGGCCCAGCAACCCCAGGTGCTCTCAGCTGGTAACAGATCCAGGATGTGTTCCAGGGCTGGTTTGCTAAGTCTCTCTCCCTGCCCAGGTGCCCTGGCAGCAGGCTGGGCTGGCCCAGCAGCCCCCCTGGCTCCCTGCAGCAGGGAATTGCCTCTTCCTGGCATTGCTCACACGTCCCAAACCCTTTGGTTACCAAGCATTAGTGATTTCTGTTCCTCTGACTTTTGTTGTATTATTAGTGGCTTTTGTTCTCCATTTCCCCTGCCTTTAAAAAAATAAACCCAAGAAAACCTACTGTTATGTTCCAAAGGACATTATATTACTAGAAACCACAACTCCTTTAGCCAAAGCTACCAGAAATCTTAAACTACGCCTGGCAGCTTGCTGAGATAAAAAGAGGCTGAGCTAGCCTGTTCTTCTGTGGCAAACTTATAATCATCTTTCTCCTAAATACTTTCCAGGCTTTTTTCCACTATCTGCAAGGCTTTCTCAACCACTTTCATGGGTGGGTTTGTGACCACTAAGTGTGTGCTCCCTGCACAGACAGAGAACAGAAGGGGATTGAGAGATAACAAAATATTCCAACAAACAGCTTCCAATGCACCATATTAGAAGCTATTTTGGGAACATGATTAGGAAAATATTTACATTTGGATGTGAGTTTTAGCATCAGTATGCACCAGGATCAGAACAAGAAGTCAATTAATTGAGAGTTCAGTCAGGTTTTCAATGAATTCTTACAGTGGGATTTTGTTGACAGAACAGGTGGAAAACAACATTAAAAGCACATCATTAGTTTTCACAGCATCTAGGAGCAGGAACCTAAATCAAATACCCTGTGACAAAGAGCACTTCCAACACCACCAAGCAGGCACTTTTCCTTCCCATGGTTTCCCATTCATATTTGGCTTCACTCCATTCATGCCAAGAAAGAGAGGCTCTTTATTAAAGAAAGCAAGAGAACCTGCCAGTTTAGCAGTGTATATAATAGACTTATTGTATAGAATAGACTTTGCTTACTGTCACAGGTCTGTGCCAACATCCACTAAAGCATTTCTTGCCTTTGCAAACATCCATGAGGCTTCACTTGTACCATTAAACCAAATTCATGTGATATTAAACCCCAGCAATTTCACAGTCTTAAAACAGCACTGTGAGAAGCCAGGCAAGCTGCCTTTGATGCTTCCTGAATCATGAAACTACTTCCAAGGAGAGAGAGAGAGAGAAAAGTTAACTCCAGACTGGGCCCTAATGCCTCCACGTGTAGTCAAACTCCAAAGCAGATATTGCTGTGCCATAGACCTCCCTGCAGTCATTTGCTGCCTGGATGTCAAAGCAGTAAAGAGATCCCAGCAACACCCAGGGTGCAGCTCTCCTTTCCCCCCACAAACAGCCACTTCTATCGCTACCAGATGGTGCAACTCTCCCTGTGTAAACACTGCAAGGAAAACCCTGCCGAGGCAATTCTAAAAATAGGAGGAACAGACTTTCTTGAGCTTTTCAGATCCTTATCTTGAAGGGAGAATGAAACAAAAGAAGTTTTCCTCCACGTCCTTGCCAGTCTCTCTGGCATGACCCGAAACCACAGTGACTTTTAGCAGCAGGATAAATTGTTTTCTGTAATTATCAGCCACTACAAAAGTATTAAATAATCATCCATCAGAAAGGGAAATCCAGGCAGAACTCTGGACCAAGGCTTGAATGATATTTGGCCTTAAAATGGTCAATGACAGCAGGTTTCAGCCCAAGGGCATTACCACTCTGGAAGAAAATGAAGCAAGTTATCTTTCCAAGTGTGAGGCTGGAATAGCAACAGCCTAAATCCAGAAAAGCACTGACATATGTTTATATTTCCCTGATGTTCACGTTCATTTAAGCAAATGCTTTGTTATAACAAGGCCCCATCTCTCTCTCTAGTTTTAGGGTATATTTTTCTTTTGCTCCATTTCATGGATTCCATCTGGGTTTTCTGGAAGTGGGATCTATACCATAAAAAAAGCCCATGAAAATATTACAAACAATCATTCAAACACTGTTTCTATCACTAAACAGCACAGGCAGCCAGCTGCTGGCTTAAGCAAAGGGAGTCACCACAACAATTAATTACTGTGCCTGGAAGGCACTCTCAGGAACCTCTGTAGTGAGCGAAGTCATCTCAGGCATCAAGAGGATGGTGGTGATACATTTGCAGTTTTCAAACAGAAGAAATGCTATCAGATATGGTCGTATCATTAAGAAGGTTCATCCCTGATGTTAACAGTCTGCCTTCACCTCTGAGCTGTGCCCAGCACTACTAGGGGCTGTTAAGCAAACATCTGATGTGTGGTGTGAGAGAAATAAAGCCTGCTGCAAAGCAGGAGGGTAGGTTTTGGCCAGGGACATCAGTGGCCCCTGGAACAGGGAGGGCCTTGTTCCCTGGACACCCAGCTGTCACATCCCAAACGAAGCCAAGACCTCAGGGGATCTGGTGGTTTAGTCACCACTGAGCCTTCACCTGCTGCTGCTGAGAATGGTGGGCACTTGCTGTTGAACTGCACCAGAACTCACCTGACTTAAATGTGTAGCTCCACGTTAGAAAGTCAAGACTATGGAAGCCAAGCATAAATGCACAGAGCAGTCAGGTGAGCTGCAGGAGACTTTGGGAAGATTTGCTGTAAGCCTCAAATCTCTGCAGAACGGGGCAATGGGAACAGGTTTTGGCAGAAGAAACTCAAGGTGCTCAGAATAACTGAGTTTGACAAAAAAAAATCCTGCCTGCCTAAACCCTGGGGAACCTAGGCAGTTTGACAGCACCCTGAGGGCAGCAAGGGACACAGGCCCTGAGTTCTGCTCCTGCCAGGCTGCTGAATGGTACCACAGAGGTTAAGAAAGCAGGAGAAAGCATCACCTCAGGGTTCACCACAAACACCTCCACATGAAGATCATGTAAAACAATTTGCAGTTCCACAGATAAGTAAATTAAAGGCCAGCTAACGAGAAGCACAGAGCATTCATGAATTACATCTGTACTAATTACTGTTATTTAACGGAATAGGCTGCTCAAGGTTTGAGCAAACTCTCTCCAATTTTAACCTGTTTGTTTTGGCTGGAAAGAAGCTCAAAGGACCATGTTCAGCCTTTACATCCTTGAGAAACTCATTCTGCCTAATGCATTTTCTAACCTTCCTTCCCAGCAGACGTGCAAGTGCTCAGGGTTTGATCATTTTACCTTTCAGAAAGCTGCCGAATCTGAGGAATCCCCATGTATTTGTTGAAGTGCTCTAACACGTTCACGACACCTTGGAGAAGGTTGGCAACTTCCCCATATTGTCTCCTCCTGGTCATAGCCCTGTAGAGGAAATGAAAGATTTAGAAAGGCAGGTTTGATGGAAATCCTGGGTGGTAATTCTGCAGGTTACCTCATGCCTCCTGGGTCACGCCGGTCCCTATTGACATTTATTTTTCTAAAATACACAACTCTTCATTAACATTCCAACGCAGCATTAAAATTTCACTTAACTGAGGCTAAAATAAACCAATCCAGCACACATCTAAAAATGCCTCAACAAACATAAATGTCAAAAGCAACACTTGGCATGGAACATGTAAACTACTGAACGCATCCGCTTCCCAGTATGGGTCCGGAGGCAGTAAATGTTATTTCACTATAATGACCTGAGTTAAGCCATTCATCATTACACACAAAGTGTGAGTTAAAGCTTCACAGGGAGAAGAACCATTATGCTGAAAAGCTGTTAGCCTTGGCTTTTCTGTTAATAACTTTCACAGGCGACTGATGGAAACAAAAAAATTGAGTTTATTTATTTTTATTTCATCCTTTAGGATCACTCCAATGGTGACAGCAGCATAAGTAAAGTTTTATTCTGAATAACTAACCCAGTGTTTGTGCAGAATTTGCTACAAAGCTTCACAAACGCAACATGTACAAAACTGAATTTCCCTAACCTGTGTTTCTCAAGCACATTAAAAAGCCCACAAAGTATTATTAGAAACATCTAACCCCACTTCAGACAGTACAAGCTGTAAGGTTTCTTTGAATTCATTGCAGAACTAGTGTAGAGCATTCTGAAAAAGAGATCTCATTCCAGTTTAAGATGCAGGACTGATAAAAATCCCCTCAAATCCCTGAAGAGCACATCCCTGGTGAAGATACCTAGCTGGACAGACTGCCCTACTCTTTAACAAGGCCAGATTCATTCCTTATCACCAATGATCAACACAGCAACCCAAGCAATCAATGCTGCAAACCCTTAAATCCAGCACAATAGGTTGCAGGTCACCCTGAGCAATACAGAAAGATCTCTGCCAGTAAAAATCAAGACTCCAATCCACTAAGGCAACTTCTCTCCAGAACCACAAGCAGCTGTTACAGACCTATGCAAAGCTCTGCATCAAACTTACCAACCCAGCAGTGGCACTGAAGGGCCACTAAAAAGTCACAGACTTACTCGAGTGAATCCACCCCCCCTGCCAGCATGTGCAGGTGGTTGAGGGTGGTGATGGAGGTGGTCAGATGACGCTTGGCATGATCGAGCTGCTTGATATCCCGTGTGATCTCTTTAACCTGGTGAATGAAAAAACAAGAGGCTGGTTCAGTGTCAAGCCACAGCAACAAATTTTTAAGGAGATAAGAAGGGCTCTCTCCTCCCTTTAGGACTACAAGTGTGTTAGCTCTACAAGACATGTTGGTTTGACAGCAAATTACCAACCAGTCAAGAGGACCCAAGACAAGAAATGTTCCCTTCTTAATGAGGACAGGAAGCAAAAGTCAGTGTCTGCCCTCCTTTCAAAGACTAGAAAAACTGCTGCTCACCATTTGTTCTGATTTTTCAGCCTTGTCTTTAATATCCTTAATTTTACCAAAGAGCTGTTGAATGGCTTTCTGGGCTTCTTCCAGGGCCTGGAAAAGAAAAAAGGTCAGAGTGGAAAGAAAACCTGCATTCAGTTTTCACCTTCTAAGAAATACAGTTGCTCCCTACAGCCCTCAGGCTGGAGCAGTGGAAGGCAGTTATTTTCTTACAAAGAAAATATCATCAGCACATCAAAAGTCAATGTACCATGTTGGGATTTTTAGCCTGAGTGAACCAGGGTTTCAGTATCCATTTCACAATAATGCTCTGGTAAAATCTGATTTGACAGATTTTATGAAAGCACCTCTGTAATATGAACTATGAATAGGTTTAAGGTTACTGCAATAAATTTTGATGCATTAAGTGTGGAAAAATATGTAGAACACACTCCTGATCAATATGTATTTAGACAGGAAAAAGAAACCTCCACAAAACTTCTATGCTCATCAATAATTCTATATTAAAATTTATTTAGAATTGTCTAAATAAAAAATACACAACGTTATGCTCAGAAGACTGAGTGCCTGTCTAACCCCCTCACTGAACGAGCAGGGTATGATCCTGTTGGAAAAGATGATGCACATTTTGCTGATGCCTTCGGGGTGGGCAGCTCAGGTCCCACCCACCCACAGGAGGAGAGGCTCTTTCCAGGCACAGAGGAGAGGACACAGGTTTAGCAGGTAAAGAGGGCTGAACATGGGAAATGGACCTTCCCTGGGGTTCTGTGCTATTTTACCACGAGCTTCTCAGGGTATCTGGTCCCCTTTACACAACCACGGTGCATCCTGACCTCACACAATCAGTGTGAGCTACACGTGGATTCAATGAGTGAAGCCACATGTCCAAAGTCACATGTCCAAAATCTGACTTTTGAAGTAATTCAACATATTTTGCCTTCCCAGTCTGATAACATTTCCAGCTCCAGCTCCACTTTATTTCCTGCTGTTAAGTGGGCTTCTATCCCTCTGGTTTTATATCCAGCCCCATGACCAAGGTTACAGTGCAAGCTACAAGCTCCTTCAGCAAATAAATTTAACACATCTTCATTTAGAAACCTATGAGCAAACTATCTGCCAGGAGCTTTTGCTGGAACATAGCTATGTTACAATAAAAGGACAAAAGTTGGAAACGTTTTATAATTCATTTTCCAGAGGGGGGAAAAAAGTCTCCCCTGCAATATCTTCTGAATCAGTGAAAGTTAATGCTTTTTTTATAAGTGTCACAGCTCTCAGGTACCATGTTCACCAAGGGAGCTGGGCACACAAACGTGCTGCAGGGACAGCTCTATCAGGAATGAACACCACCACCTACCTCCTCATTTGGCTCCAGCCTAGCCACCTTTTAGAAGAAAGTTTTCTCTCCTCTTCATGTGGATTAAGTGCAAACCAAAGAAAGAATGCTCCTTTCACCATATTTAACTATAGTCTCTGTACTCAGTCCCAGACCACGGCTGCAGCACATTACTCAAGTGGGTTATTAAGCAAGCAGTGACTGTCCTGCATAGTTTGAGATTTCTCAGTAGTTAAAATAAAAAAAGTCAACCAGAAACTCTTCACAGATGCCAACTGCTGTGTTTCCCTTTGCTTCAGCACTTATGTTAAAAGCTAATTTCTCTGCATGATCCCGAGGAAGTCAGAGCTGCTGAACTCTCCAAAAGAAAAGATGAGTATTTATCCAGCCAGTTAAAAAGATCCTCCAAAAAGAGATGATATCCTCCTCCAAATCCAAAGCCAAGGCAATCTCATGAAACTTACTCAAACTTTGGAGCATCTCAAACCCCCCTGCAGGGATGGGTATTTGTGAGGAGCTCATGCCCACAGAGCTACTGGGAGATGAGCCACAGAGCAGCAGCCCCACAGAGCCTGGGGAGGTCCCACACCCCACACAGCACAACAGAGCAATGCAGGACCACCCCAGACTCACAAGGAGCTGGGTGTAGGCACATCTCTGACCCCACTGCCCTTCCCCAGGGCTAATTTTTCAGATGCAGGCTAGAACAATAGCCACAGCAGCTCTCCTTGGCATGACCACCAAGGGGATCTCTGATCTGCAGCCACCCATGGCACTCACAGAGTGTCAAGGGTTGGAAGGGACCTCGAAAGAGCATCTAGTCCAGCCCACACCTTTCACTCAAGGGTGGCATCTCTGACTGGCTCTCCAAGGAACAGAGCATGTGAATAACCCAGTTGTTCTTGATAGCCATCAGCAACCAGGTTCAGAGTGAACAATACCACAAGTGAGGAGTTCCACCTCCCATTTCAGTTTTTACATTAAAACCTCTATCCACAAAGGGAAAACTGGCTTATCTGTTTTCCTGATGAGACAGAGTATCATCTGCTGGAATATAGGGACCTTTTCCAGAGTTACTGCCCATCACTTATACTCAGATAATGGCCCAAACAAGGATTTCTAGCTGCCCACATAGGAGGAGTTTCTCTTTTGCTCACTGTTAAGAAACCACTCTCAATCTATTTCTCTAACAGGTCACATTGCTATTTAATAATACTGGGACAAAACCCAGCAGGGACTATTTATGGGAAACTGGTTTACACCTGAAGAACATGTTCCTGCTGCTCACTGGAAACCAGCACACACAGCAGCAGGCAAACTCCCCACCTAAAAACTGCCCCGGGAACACCAAACAGAAAGTAGAACGGGATTTGTGTTCTTGTACACTTAAAACTGCCAAAAATAAGGTGAACTGGTGTCATCACCTGGTCCTGACACTGTAGCTTTTACCTCCTTACAGACTCTGGAAAAACAGAAATGAGACAACATGTGCTCTGCCCCCATCTGATGAACTGAGAACTGTGGACTCCCACTCCTGTGAAAAACACCAGGGCTGGGATGTGGGGAGGGACCAAAGAGCAGCTGCCCTTCTGTTCAGGTTCTCCTGCATCTCCTGAGAAGGGGACACATTTCCATAACTGTTTAAAAAAACCCACACAGAACTCAACAGCAAACTTACTAGACTTGAGTAAATGAGAATTGCTCATAAACACTTGTTTTACTTCTTAAAACTTGCTCCCAAATATTTGCTTGGCCATTAAGATGTCAATCTTCTGCTACTCTCCTAAAAACGAGCTGCATATTCCTTACTTGAGCCAGAACACTAATTCATCAGCAGGCTTGGGTTTATATAATTTACATTTAGAGATTGAAACACTTCTTTGAATACTTAAGATTTGCTCAAAGTAACATCACGTGTCACTTTAATTCAGACAGATCTGATGGGAAGTTCAGCATTAGATTAAAAGTGCACAAAGCCCATAATTAAACTTTCTTATGGTTCTTTTTAAAGAAACCAATGAAACCTTTCTGGCTGTGACATTCCAACTGCAGCACCTGAAAGTAAAATACTGCATATAGAGGAAGGATTTAAAGAAAATTAACCAATAATGGAGAAATACCTTCACCTACCTGGTCACCATAAAGACACAGTAAAGCAAAGAGCAAATCTAAGAAAATACAAACTTCAATTTTCAGAAAACATTTCATAGCTGATAAATGGTGTTCAGTATTAAGGGATAATAAACCAACATCTAGGACATGAAAGCAGGTCTAATTGTTCAAGGTGTAATATAATGTTTATTAATGTATCTAATCATTATTCTTTCACCTAAAAGAGGAGAGGGGAAGCTGCAGCCACATTAAAGGCTCCACTGTGTGTTAGGAAGAAAGTTTCCTTCCCACTCTGCTCCTGTTCAGACAGTGAATTGTGAATTTTAAAAGCATTTTCTTACTGTTTTTTGTTATTGTTATATTAATAGATGGTTTATTTTGGACAAGAATTCTAAACCCAAAACAAGATGGAGAGAATAGGGATTGCTTTTATTCCAGCATAACTGGTTTACAGAGTAAACCAACACCCAGCCCTTTTCCATCTGGGGCTTGACGCAGGGTTCACCTTCCATCACTAATTGATGGGTTCCCTCTCCAGTGCCACTGGGTAACATGTAAACTTCCACACCCCTGAAATGTGTACAGACACTGAGCTATTGTGTTTCCTTTCCTACAACAGCAGTTCACTTCAGGGGCAGAAGGCCACGAATAAATAAAGAGGCTGAACACATCTTCTGTTGTGGTTAAACGAAACAAGGATGTTGAAATTAAGGTTGTGATGTACTGGAAAAACACCATCTGACTCTAATCAACAACGGAGCCTGGAAGCCACAATTAACCCACCAGCATTATTTATTAAACTTGATGCAACCTCTGAGGTCCCTGAACACCAGGCACCAGTTGAGACACATGGCACGGCCAGGGCTCAACTGCCCCAGAGAGGCAGCAGGTCTGAGGTGTCTGAGGCTTTGTCTGTGATGTTTGTTCCCTGGGTGCCTCAGTTGCTCCAAGAACAGAACCTTTACAAGAGGGCAGGACCAGCAACAGGCCAAGAGGCTCTAGACAGAGCACTCAACACAAGATGGGCTTTGGCTCCTTATCACTGGCCTCTGTCTCCAGTTGAGCATGCTGATCTCCTGCCCCAGGGTGGGTTCAGGAGCACACCCTGGCTCAGGAGGGAGCAGGTGATGGTAGGGTGCCATGGTGGGGTGCCTCTGCAGGGCACTGCCCAGCTCCACGTGCAGCACCAGGGGAAGTACACCCCTGATATGAGGGACCCAAAGCAGAGTTCTTGGTGAGATTCGTCCAGTTTAAGACCACAACATGTTTCCAGCCAGCCCCGTTTCTCAGCCAGGCTGTATTTCCACAGTGGAAACTCCCCTGCTCTTGTGTTCACAGCAGGGATGAAATGCAGAAGACTGAGAAACCACACACAGGAGCTGGGAGACCCAGCTCTGTAGGACACAGACCGACCCCAGGTAAGCTGGGCACCCAGGGAGCTACACAGGTTTTCATCAAATTCTCCAAAGCTGGAGAGAAGAACATAGCTTGTGAATCAGCTACAGCTCTCCAGCCTTCTTCACCTCAAGATGCAACAGAAAGAGACTCCAAACACCAGTATAAAACAAAGAAAAACACTGCCTAAAAATAGCTTTACTTGGCATTAACCTGAGTAACTTCTAAGGTTAGTCTGCACATCATCACTTGTGTCACCTTTTCACAAGAGATCTTCCAAGCAGCAAAAGGAGGAATGAAAATAACTCAAATGAGAGGTGGGACAAGACCAGGTCTAATTCATTAGAATTTTGAAGTGATGCATCCTTTGAAAGGTTATGTTCCAGCAGCTTACAGCACTGCCTTGACATTAACACACACAAAAGCAGCATTAGCAACAACACTCAAGCCAAAAAAGCAGTTCAATGAATTACAGTCAGCTTCTCCAAATCCCCACAGCCACCACAGATGGACACAGCCTCCTCCTCCTCCTCCCAGCCTACGTATGGAGCTGCCACATCGCTCCCACCAAGCAGCAGTGGCTTATTAGTGGGTGTGTTGATTTCTAAATACCTCTTTTATTCATGCTACCAGGAACCTTGTACAAGCAAATACTGAAGTGCTAGGAAAAATTGCAAACAGGAATTGAGAGAGGCCCTTGTATTACTAAAAAAAGTTGCTGAATTGGGGAAAAGAGCAAATTTTCAGAGGAAGTTTGCTTGCTGGGGAAAACCTGAGCTTGAGGACTAACTGAATTAACACTTTTCTGTCCCCAGTAATGGTTAAAATCACCTCAATCGTTTCCATATGCTTACTGGAGGTGAGCTAGAAACGTGCTAGATTTATTTGATTCTCACCAATATGTATTTCAATTGGATGTTACTACTCACATCAGAAAGCTGCCCTCTACCACGTATTTTATAGACACTTGACACATCTGCCAAATTCACAGCATCCAAATGTATTTTTAATGTTACAAATTGGGTTGTGGTCAGGATGCTGAGAATTTAATGCTCCTGGATTGGTCCCCACTCTTGAATACAGAGCGTTAATGCTTCTTTCATTTGCTGCTACACTTACAACCCAGATCAATGAAAATCTAGAGCATGACTAAAAATACATTCCCACCCTCAATTCTCCAAGGAGCCTCAGCTGTGGAGATTTCAAAGAAACGCTCGCTCACCGTGACCAGCTTAACAATTTCTGCTGCTAAAACCTCATACAAATGAGTCCCTCCAGATTGAGGAAGGGTGGAAACACACTTTGATTCTCTGTCTGATTCCATTTTAGAGAAAACTCTGAAGTTTTACAGCTAGGGATAAACCACTGGGGCTGAGGCCGAGGGGGCCTGTCCCTCAGGGCAGGGTGGCTGCACCACAGCACTGCCAGCTCATCTCCTCCAGCAGACACATCTGAAGGGCTCACAACCCTTCGTTTTGATTGCAGCAGATTTCTGACCTAGATCACCAAATGCTACATAACTACTACAATTGTCACTGAAGAATAGAGTTTTGTGCCATCAGCTCCAATCCTAGCTACTAAGGCTGCACAGGACACTTGCAATCAACAAAGCAGATTACTTCCCACAGGCACTAAGCTTAAAATTGCTGTTGCCCCTTCACTTAACCCCCCAAATCACACTCAGAAATCAAACCCCACATTCTGAGTTCTGAACAGCTGTGCCAATACCAACAGAGAGGCCATGTCCAGGCTGTGCTGGTGGAAACCCTGCAGCTTAACTCCTGAACTGCACTCCTGTGTTAGCCCAACATCCCTCTGAGCTGTCATTTCCCTGCTGTATGGCCCAGCCCTGCACACTGCTGCCTGCACCATGAAGAAAGGTGGTGATGTGCTGTCAAAGTGGTTTGAGTGGTCTTGCTCCAGTGAGTCATTTTAGTCATGCACCTAATTCACAGCAGAGTGGTGAGTGGCATGGCTATTTAAACAGTATTTGTGTGAGCTGCACAACCCTCCAGCAAAGCCTTTAGCTTCAGCATGCTTGGACCTCATGGTGGGTTACTACAGCTTCATCACGTGGCTCTCTAGTGGGTTACTACAGCTCCACACTGGCAGCTGAACAGCCACAGCCTTCCCCCACACCCAGGGCTACTCAACTCATTAAACACAATTATCACATTGCAAAAACACCCCTGTGCAGACACTTATTGTTTCCCTTTATCACTTTTATTTCAGACCAGCCAAGCTGCACGTCTCTGCCCTCCACAGCAGTTCTGTTTACACCTGATTGCAGCTTTCTACCCCACCACCTCATCCTTTGCATCAAATTTTTTATGCTGCAGGTGGTGAGACCCTGGCCCAGGTTGCCCAGAGAGGTGGTGGATGCCCCATCCCTGAAACCATTCCAAGTGAGGTTGGATGGGGCTCTGAGCAACCTGCTCTACTTGCAGATGGCCCTGTTCCCTGCAGGGTGGTGGACTAGATGACCTTGAAAGGTCCCTTCCCACCCAAACCAGTCTATGATTCTATGAGCCCTCTAAGGATGGATTTCTAAGTGGAAATGCTGAGAGTTCACCTGCTGTAAGCACTGAGGTAGCACAGCTGGAGTACACAGCACCATGCCCTGAAAATGTGACAACAAAAAAAAAGAGAAAGAAAATTTAAAAAAAAAAGATCCATAGGAAGACAAAATCTCCTGCCTGTTGTCAGGATTTCTGTTTTCAGGCTGGGCTGCTCACTTTGCTGCCATCAAATCCAAACAGCACAGTTCCCAGCCTCAGGCTGCAGGACAGGGACTGGGTGCACCCACCACCTTACTGAAGCACAAGGCAAGGTCAAGCTCAGACTTGCTTCTGCCTTGAACCAGGCTCTGCAGCAGATGGTAAAAGTTATGCCTGACCTCTTCATACAGTTGCAGATGCCAGTTTCATGGCCAGTAGCCAGAAGGATAATAAACAACACTATTTCTTCTTGGCATGCCATTCACCTGAAACCCTTTTCAATAAATATGTTTGAGGCTAGAAAAAGCTCTCTGTGTCTTGGATGGGAAGGACATTGTCCAACTGTTATAATTCACTAGGGAAATGACTCTAAACGAAACTCACTTTTGATTTATTTTGGCAGCTTAACTTCTGTTTATTATTCACTAGTTACAAAAGAATATTACAGGACTTTAATCACTCGACTGGAGTCTTACAGAATCTGTGGCATGACCCTTTTCTTGAAATCTATAAAATTATGCAGCTTAAGACACAATATTTAACCCTCATTCACTCGGCATCTTAAAACGTATTGAAATCCAACAGTACTTGGTCTGCATGTCAGAATAATAGCCCATTTGTCAAAAAAAAACAACCCAGGAGATAAAAGCTTAGCCAGGCAGGAGAGAATGCATATCATCAAAAGACAGTACCTACAACATCAGGGATTGTGACACTAAAAAGCCCCCAAATATTTTAGAGATTTAGGCTTAATTAGTTATTAAGAGGTTATGGTGATTCTTCTCATCTGCTCTGAAGGCTCAGCAGCACCAGCCACAAGAGCTGAACCTGGGCACTGGGGCCAAGGAAGCAGTGTGCCATTTGATGTCTGGAAGTGAGCATATATTTCAATTAAAAAAAAAACCAACTAAATGAAAGTGCCTACAGTAGGAGATCTGAAAGCACTGACTACCTTAGCTTAGTGTGAAACGACCTGCAGTCAAAAAAGCCACCTCCAGACAGACAGGTGGAGGTAAGAAGAGAGGCTGAAGCAACAGTGCTGCTTATTATGCATGTGCATGCAACAGGGCACAGAATCTCCTCCCTGCCTGGCGGGCTGCTGCTGCCTGTCACCCAGCACTCCTGAGGATGAGCTGCTGACTCTGGTGACACCACCCACAGGCTGCCCTGCAGCTCACACACCACCAACCAAACAGGCACTGGAGGAGCTGGGATGAGCCCATGGGTGTGGGAGTAGCACACTCCCCACTGCTCCCCTCTGCCTCATGCAGCACCTGCATCACTCACTTCCTCTGCTCCCCATCCATCTTCATCTCTTTCTTCCTCCCTACACTGATTCTGCAAAGTGTTTCCTGATCTCTATTGAAAAAAAGAAAGCAAAACAATATTTCACATACTTCCCCCTATGACCCTGTCAAACCCAGTAACCTGTGAGGCATTTTTCTACACCAGACCCATCCTCCTCCTTCCACGGGCTCAGACACAGCCAGACACTGCAGCACACACAGGGCAGGGCAGGCAGCCTGAGCCTCCCCACTGCTGCAGAGCTGAGATGTTTATTTTCACATGCAACAAGAAAGGACAGCACTGGTTACCAAAGGATGGGAGGACTAATTGAGCTGTCTACTGCTGTGCTGGGTTCAGGCTGGGCAGCAAGAATATATTTGTATTCTTTAACCACAGCAGCTGCCAAGCTCTTTTCTTGCACTGCTGTAGTTATGAAAGAAAAAAATAAATTACTGTTCTCACAGAGAAAAAAAGCAGGAGCCAAACAAAGCAATCCAAGTTATCAACCAGTATCTTCAGCCATGAGAAACATGTAAGGCTTTTCCCAGCCTAGAAAATATCCCTTTTCTCATTAAGGCTTAACTTTGTTCTAGCACTAATTGAGCCAGACCCTACCAGAGTAGTGACAAACCAATCTTTCCTTTAAAACCCAGTCTTTACTCAGTTTCAGTCATTTACTTTATGCATGTATGTGCACGGGGCAGGAGGGGAAAGATGGACCAGAGACAACAGAAAGAAGAATGTTTTTTAGATTTCAACTATAAAGCCACAAATCTTGGGATTCCTTTTGAATTCCTGGTTCCTTCAGAAAGAGACTGTGCATGATGCTGCCTCACCTTTACTGGCCTTGGCACCCACATCCGGGTTGCACAGATGCTGCCAAGGGTTAAAAGACTTGCAAATGCAGAGGTTGCTTTATGACAAGGACAAAAGCCTGATAGGTGAAGCAGCTTCAGCCAAACAACCAGTAAAGGCATGTCAGCAACTGTCAAAAAAATTACAGCCAGTCCACACAGAAGGTTTCACAACAGACACAACCAGAGAGTGACAAATAAAACCGTACGGAGGGCGGGAAACGCTCAGTGGAAAAATCTATGGGAACTTTTTATACTACACCCCGGGGCAGAGAGGAAATTATGCCACAACTGGGCTGCAGCTCTGAGCAAGGTCAGCCCAGACTCCAGTTCAGCAGCAGCTCTGAGAAAACCTTACAGAGGAACAATCAGACTGTGCTGGCTCTCCAGAACCAGAGGCACAGCTTGAGCCATACAGTTACAGCCGCACCACAGCAGCTCCTGCCTTCTCAGCCTCTCCCAAGGCATCCAAAATAGCCCAAATTGGGACTCCCAAGGAAAACTGTTACACCCTGCAGAGGAATGTTCCACCCACGACTGTTGTTTCCTCCCATAAAAGGATCATTAGTGAGATAATTTCTGAAGCCCATGGTATTGTCTACAGACTTCACTGAAATATCGCACCAGGAAGGGGAAGCCAAATGAGCCAGACTATTTTAAGGCTTTTGCATTTGGAGGAAATTCTAGGGCAAAATTTCAGAAAGGCAGCTGCTTTGAACTGGGAAACGTTACGCTTTGTGGAGAAGGGAGCATTCCTCTCTTTGGAGCTGCTTAAATAACTCTTTTGGGGCCACATCTATTTGAT
The DNA here is from genome assembly GCF_000691845.1 of Merops nubicus. Taxonomy (NCBI): domain Eukaryota; kingdom Metazoa; phylum Chordata; class Aves; order Coraciiformes; family Meropidae; genus Merops; species Merops nubicus. The sequence goes on along the minus strand of NW_008604872.1, from coordinate 8,649 downwards.
CGACTTTATTTTTAGATTCCAGATTTGCTTTCAGACACCTAAATAGTGAACGTGTGCATGTGATCAAGACTAGTTGGGAAACAGTTTAAAATTAAAGGACTGACTAGACAAAGCTGCTCTTACGTCCTTCTCACACCTACAATTCACCTCCAAGACCTGCTCAACCATGTCAGCACTGTGGTGGAGCACAGCAGTGTTACCCTCACCAGTACCACTGCCACATTGCCAGCCAGCCAGGCCAGGAGATTCCATCACAGGATTGCTGGATCTGCAATCAGGATTTTAAACTTGCCATCTCTAAGATCTCCTTTTCCTTAATGAGCATGAAGAGCACATTCCATATGTGGTATTTATACTGTGTATTCCCCACTGGGTCTGACTGGGATTTGATTGCTTTAACTGGGAGAGTAACACGCAGCACTGTTCAGACATGTCTCCACTGGCAGCACTCCCTCACCATCAGTGAGGAGTAAAACGTTACCCTGGTCTCAAAAGCAAGGCTGGGCTCCCCTCTCCTGGACAGCTGCAAAGGTGCAGCTCCAACAAAGCTCAGTAAAACACAGCTCCTCCACACCAGAGGGAAAGCTGCTTCCCTGGGATCTGTGGTGAATGACCTCTGCACCAAAGGGAAAGCAAGTTGTTAAAGGTTAAATACCCTTACTTTGTCTTCTAGGCACTTCCCTGGTACCACTGCTCTCCCCACACCAAAAAAGAGATTTAGATAGGTTGATGGTAGGTCCCAGGGATTTGGGATTTGCTCTGTGTTTGGCAGTTAAGGCTGATGGGAGATGGAGAAGCCAAAAGTAAGCTTCCTGAACAAGCACGTGCCCTGGTGGCACACAGTTCTCCCTCTCCTGCACGGGCAGCAGGGGTGGCAACTGCTGTGTGTGCAGCTCTGCTACCCCCACAGAGCCCAAGCAGGGCACTGTGATGGGGGCAGCTAAGAGCAGGGGCTCAGCAGGGAACCCCTCCTGCTCTGCTGTGACCTAAACAAGAACTATTTTTTTCTTCTACCGCTGCACTTGAGGTTTACATTTCCTTTGGAAGGAAGTCAGAGGTTGAAAGGATGTTTATAAAAACTATTCTTTACTCTCCAAAGAAGAAAGGCTCCTCCAGGCCCAACACCAGGCAGCTGGGCAACCCTGGCAAACGCTGATCCCAGTTTGCATCACGAGTTGTTAGGAGAGAACATGACCAAAGGAAAGAGGCTCCTGCAGAGCACCTCGCAGGGCCACTCTTGCAATAAACCCAGGCTGCTGAGCCCCCACTGAAATTCAGGCAGCTACAGGGTCAGAGTTCACATGCACTTTTATTTACAGCACAGACTTTGAAGGCCACGAGTGTGCCAGGGGATGGAAGTGAGTGAGCAGACAGGAACATGGCTTTCCAGAAGGTAATCTGCTGCAAGGACTGTGGTGCTGTGATTCTCCTGTGTGCTACAGGCTACAGACATCTCACATGGTGAGAACGTGTTCTAAGTGGGAAAAGGCAGCTGAAGATTGAACTTTTTTTTTGCTGTGGCTGGTTTTAAGCTTTGTTTCAAACCTATTGCAAAAGCTGCTTCCCAACTGTTTCTTTCTTAAACACGGGTGGTTTGCAGTTGTGGTTACTGGGCTAAAATGCAGGAACAGCCTTCATCCTGGACCTCCTAAGGGAGGAGTCCACAGGATGGCACTATCTAGCCATGGGTATGTTTCAACTCAGTTTTGCAGGGAAATACTGGTCTTGAGGATACAAATTTAGTAAGGACAGAAGATCAGTAGTACATAATTTTATTGTGGGACCAAACTACAACTACCAGAGAAGGTAAATAAGGAAAAGAGTCCATTTTAGCAGCACTGACTCCTTCTTATCAGAGCACTGACTTGTCTTAAAGGCATTCTGCTTTCAGTTGTTCCAAAACAATTTCTTACCATACAGTGGAAAATCATAGAATTGTCCTGGTTGGAAGAGACCTTCAAGATCATCAAGTCCAACCATTACTTAAAACCCCTTCCTCTCCAAGTAGGAGAAGCCAGGCCTCTTCCTCTATAAAAACTTAACATTTTTAAGTGTTCTTGGTTCCACTGAGAATATGCTGGTAAAACAAAAGCACTCTTCAGCACAGAGCAGGCAGCTGAAGCTGGAAAGTGAAGTTTTCGCCCCCACAATCAGGCTCCAAGAGGGTGGTCATGTGAAAAACTGCCTCACTCCCCCAGCTAACTACTCAGAGAAAGTACTGCAGGAGGTCACAGCAAATGTTTCTTCTAGGTTTCCTCTGTTTGCTTCTGGAGAGACAAGCACAAAATTCCATCTTGACTTGAAATGCAATTCAGGCACTCCCCAGCACTGTAAGATGACCTCCTCTGCTGCATACCCCTCTGAACAGCTTCATGCAAGGCCTGAGCTCACTACTCTAAGATGACCTCCTCTGCTGCACGTCCCTCTGACCAGCTTCATGCAAGGCCTGAGCTCACTCCTCTACTGCTCTAAACTCCAAGACTCAGCCAAATCCTGCCACTCTTAACAGGCTGGTTCCAGCAAAACATGTACAAGCCTGCAATGGAGGACTTGAACTGGAAATGCAGAAAAAGATCACAGCATTTCAGACTCAAACTATTTTCCTTATTTATGGAAATTTTTTGATAACTGAATGGTTTCAGTATTTGTTAGTAAGAAACAACTGCTGTGCTTCTGGGAGGCTGTCTGGCCTTAGCCCACACAGTCCGTGCAACTGCACACACTGGTGTCCATCTTTAAGTCCACCTCTACCTTGCAAAGCAGCAAAATGAGGGAAAATAGGAAAATCCACAGCTAAACACAGGAGTATTTGTGCTAAACTGCAGCTTCAGGCCACGTGAAAGATGCTATGCACAGACAGAGCACATACACGTGCAATGTTTGAAGGTTTTTACTTGGACAGGAGTTTAATTGGTTCCTTTACAACCAAACTAAACAAAGGGCTCCCCACACTGATCTGTTTCCCCAGTTCTGCAGAGCAGGATCCTGTCCAAGTCAGAGTGTACATGCTTTGGAGAACTTCAAAGGGATTAAAGAGTGAGAAAGCACAGACATGAGGCAAAACTCTAAACAAAGGCTGTCGAAACTCCACAGCCCAGAGACACTTGTGTTGTCCCACAAGCACAGCTGACTCTGCACTGCTCTTCTTCATCTCCACCATGTCCATCCTCTGGACCTGCAAGTCCTGAGGCACTCCAGGCAATTCTCATCCACAGCTCTTCTCAATCCCCCCCTCTTTTTTTTTTTTTTGTGGTTTCCTCTGTATTTGTCACCTCGAATGGGCCCAAAAAGCTACAACAGCACCAGCTTTCCAAACTCCCCAAGTCCTGCACTAGTTTCCACTCCCTCCTTAATTTCTGTAATTGCCTTCCCACTTCATTTCTTGTCTCATCCCTGCACAGTGATTACAGGCTACACCACATCCCAAGCACATCCCCAGTTTAATAGCAGTTCTGAGGAAACCAGGCAAGCACTAAACTAGTTCTGCTAGGAGAGGTAAGTAACTCATAGGTTTTTCTGAAAGCAATACAAAGACATAAATATTTCACTCACTTCAATAATCCACGCACTCTGTGGCAGAAATGGGATTAGAAATACACACCAATGGCTACTGCAGCAAGAAGTGGAAAATACAACCAGCCATGCTGGTGAGGAAAGGATTTAGCCCATCCCAAACTAGTCTGAAATCTGGTATTAAAAAGATGAGTCAGTGTTGACAGTGAGGAAAGCAGCATGACTGAGGATTCAAGGTATTAATGCTCCTGGCCTAAACCAGAACAGACACAGGAGACTGAGCAGCACTGGGTGACACTTCAGCAGCACGTGGCCCAAGCTCAGTGTTCACAAACACTGCAGCCATGGCCACACTGCTCAATACTGCACTCCAAGCAAACATAACAAGCAAAATGCAAGTGAAAGCCTGGCAGCTGAATAAGATGTGCAAGATGAACTGGCAGTCACTCATCAGGCTCAGTCACTGCCGACTCCGGATACTTCAGCAAACAACCTAGTTAAAAGGCTACACAGCCTTCTATTGATCTTTACTCAGCAGCAAATGGGCTTGTATATATTTAATCCCCTTCATTTTATCATTAGCTTCAGAGTGGCACAACTGCACACCTCCTGCTTTGCATTTTTTAATCAATTTCTCATCCACTTCCCTTTGGAGGGTGAGCAGAAGGCAGCGGGACCAGCTGGTCAGTGAGCAGTGTAAAAGACAACAGGAATACCTCCCTAAAAACCAGAGCAGGTTCCTGCTGCCAGAGCCATTCCTCAGTTTAGCATCCCAAGAAGAGAACCCTCAGCATTGCCAGAGACAGGCTGCACATACCTGCCTGCCATCCTGTCCCACGTTGGTCTGTCCTCTCACTACAGTCCGAATGTTGTCATCCAGCCTCCTGCAGAAAAGGGTCTACAATGTCAAACTCACCCTCCACCTGCCCCTCCCAAACAACTGTAGGAACCTTGAGAGTTACTGCACAGATTTAAAACAGAAAAGCTGGTGCTACCAATCCTGCACTCACTTTATTTCCCCTCTCTCTCTGTAGAGCATCACTATCTTACCTAATGTAAAACCCCTGTTGCAAAAATAAAGATCCATTGCTTAATTTAATCGAGGCTTCTTGCATTTCTCTTCCTTTAAGCAATACTGGCAGTTTTCCCTTGACTGTTTTCATTTCCACATATCAAAGTGCTGTCTCAAACATTCCAGGTTGGTAATGCCAGACTGCAAAAATTTAAGGATTTCTTGCACACTTAGATTTTGTACTTTCAGTACCAATAATGACAACAAAAACAATATACAAAACTAGAGGTTTTACAATTGCTATTTTGACCTCACAGAGTAAGCTGCCAGCAAGCAAATCTTCTGGGTAGCTCTCCCAGCCTTCAGACTGTATTAAAATCTGGTACCTGTTGATTTTTGGTTCATGGTTTTTTCAAAGCTCTACTTTGCAACCCATCAGCTAAAACAACATGGAGGACAGAACAGGGGCAAAGTATGAAGAGGAATCACAATTACAGAGAGTCATTTTTGTCTCTGTCCCACTACTGGACTTGAGATTGACCCTATTCATGCCTTTTAAGACTGTATTTATGAAGCCTCAGTGACAACCAGCCTGCCCAGCACCTGAGGTGCAATGAAACTGAGGGATATTTACCTTATTTTCTGCCGGATTTTGTTCACAACCTCATCGATGTTTGCCAAAGACTACAAAAAGAAAAGAAAAAAGCCAAGTGAAGTGGGGAGTCTTTTACTGGGGTACTTGTCAGCTGTGATACTTAACACTTTCTCATGCATGTTTGCCAAAGACTACAAAAAGAAAACAAAAAAGCCAAGTGAAATGGGGAGTCTTTTACTGGGGTACATGTCAGCTGTGATACTTAACATTTTCTCATGTGTGGTGCTTCTCAAAGATGAAAGCAATGACTTTGTTTTACAGAGCAAAGAGTTGAGACATGCAGCGATTTGGCTGCTCCTCAGGTCACACAATGAAGAGCAGCAAAGTCATGGAATCCTAGAATGGTTTGGGTGAGAAGGGACTTTTCAAGGTCATCTGGTCCAACCCCCCTGCAGGGAGCAGGGACATCTGCAACTAGAGCAGGTTGCTCAGAGCCCTGGCCAACCTCACCTGGAATGTTGCCAGGGATGGGACACCCATCACCTCTCTGGGCAGCCTGAGTCAGTGTCTCACCACCTTCAGTGTAAAACATTTCCTCCTGTCCAGTCTGAATCTCCCTCTTTTAGCTTAAAACCATCAACCCTTGTCCTGTGACAACAGGCCCTGCTAAAAAGATTGTCCCCATCTTTCTGCTAAGAAAGGGACCCTAAGAAAGTACTGAAAAGCTACAATAAGCTCTCCCCAGAGCCTTCCCTTCTCCAGCTGAACAACCCCAACTCTCTCAGCCTGGCCTCACAGCAGAGGCTTTCCAGCCCTCGGATCATTTTCGTGGTCCTCCCTGGCCCTGCTCAGCTCTGCAGGTCCCAGAGGCTCTGTGCTGCCCACCCAGCCCTGAGCTCTGCCTCCACAGCACACTGCTCCAGACGTGGGGACAGTGACCTCCAGTGGGCAGCAGGGACTGACCCTCCCGCAGGGCTGGGCACATGGGGCAGGGGGGCCTGGCCACTGCAGAGCTGGACTGGGGAGGGGGCAGCTCCCCACTGCTGGAAAAGGGAACAGAGCAAAGCCAGCACCACCAGCAAGCTAACAGATGAAAGAAAAAAGAAACAACTAAACAGCAGTGCTGCAGAGCATCTTAAACACAGCAAACGTTGGAGCTGCCTCACAAGCCAATTTTCAGCTACTGGTACACCTCTTTTTTTCCAATAGATTCATCCAAATCTGCCCCTGGGGTTGATTTGGGGAAGACAAAGTATGGATATGAGCCCAGAGCAATCTCCTTCTTTACATCTCAAAAGAAACAATATGTTTCCACCCTGGATGACTCCCTGGTGACATTTCACAGGCAGCACCTGCCTTATTGGGCTGCAACCCCTGCAGGCTCACCAATGATTAGTACACTGCAAGTTATGAACTTCTGTGTATAGGGGTTTTTCTTGCAGTGAGCTAATTTATTTCTACCAATCAAAGCAGGACTCTTACTGCAGCAAGCACTTTGGGTGGAAAGAAGCCACTTGATGGCAGTGAACTGAGTGAGATGAGGATTTAAGAAATTATTGTTGTTATAGTCTTACTACCTGTGCTACTGGTTAAAAGAAAAGGCTTGGGGGTTTAAGCATGCCTTTAGTCACTGACTGTCAGGTCACCCCCACACAGAGAGAGCTGCCCTGTTAGCAATACTTACTTGCTCAGTGGGAAAGAGAGTATTAATATACTCCACAGCATTGAAATCTGCTCTGTCCAGTGGGTCTTGGCTGGGAAATACCTGAAGAGAGGGAGGAAAACAGAATCAACAACACATCACCATGCACTTCTGTAGCTTCACACAGTATCTACTACTTCTAACTCCTTCAGCACCCACTTCTGGTGGTTTCAGAGTGTTGTTCTAACAAGTGTGCACAAAGAGTGGCCAAGTCTCCACCCTGGAGTGAAGCAGCTGTGTGCTCTGGGTCTCTGACCTATGAAAACTCCTGTGGCTATCAGCCTGACCCATGGTCCAAACCCTGCCTGGCACACACAGAGCTCGCCCTGCTCACACCCCAGCATCACCTCACACATCACCCTGGTCACCAAAAGCCTTGGTAGAAACCTGTCACCTGGCCACATGCAGCACCCACAAGTTTTACATGTTTTGCAGTGTGAAAGCTGTGTTATTTGTGGGACCATTTCAATGAGAGCCACTTCTCCCTGAAACCAGCCCCCTCAATCCACTCCTGGGGCCGAGGAGAAGTGGGCAGCAGTTAACCCTGCACGAGGTCATGCCTGAGTGAGGAAGATGATGTCAGCCCAGCCTAAAAGTGCAGCTGCAGCATCACAACCGGCCCGTCCTGCTCCAGGCTCACAACTCCTGCAGGTTCAGTTCAGCCCAAATCTCCACACGTGTGAAGAGCAGAGGAAGCAAAGGGAGGGGTGGAAGATAAAGGCTGGGCAGAAACTCCACTCTCAAAGCACAGCTGGAGATCAACACTGCAGGCAACTGCACAAGCCAAAGTTGCTACTCTTAGGTCTTGGCCACAACCCATTGACCAGAAACAGCTCCCCCAGGTCTCCTGGAGTCTGCATGTGCTCCCCAGCCCACCCCAGGCTAGAGTCAGCTGAGCCAGTCCTGCTCATTTCACCAGAACCTGGCAGGTTCTGCCCAAAGCCACTTCAAGAACACTCAAAGGAACAACAGGATTAGTGAGTTTGGAATACCAGGGAGGAAGTCATGGAAGGCTGGAGGCTTCTTGTAATCCTCAACATCTCCCCTGCTCGGGATGGGAACATCTGCAGCCTTATTACCTGTTAGAGTAACTCAGCCAGGGGTATGGTGGATTCTCCATTGCTCAGAACCCCACATGGAGGCTGTCTCCAAAAGATGTGTTTGGCCTCAGACACGTTTTGTGCTTGATGGAAATGTTGTTAGGTAACCTTCTTTGGGTGTAAAATGTCAGAGATCTCCCCAGGCTCCTCTGGCTGTCAAACACACAGGCTCTGCGACCTGCAGAGGACTCTTCTGGACAAGTTCCAGCCCTCTTTTAGAATCTAACATTTAAATTTAGCCATCCTCAACGTTTCAGCAAAAATCCTTCAGTGGTTTACTGCCAGGTGTGCCAGCCCCACGCAGAGATGAGTATGGGGGATGTCTCTTTCTTTGGAGCAAGACTCCAACGCTGGCCCAGCACCCCCAGAGAAGCCACACTACCCTCCTCACCCTCCAGCACTGGGCTCACCTGAGGTGCTGCACCAGCCACCGTGGGCTGCCCTAGTTCTTTGAGGAGAACCACCAAGAGTAACCTCAACACACAAGATAGCACAAAGACTTATCTGAGCAATACTCTGTGAGCCATTTGCTGCCCACAGGTCTTCTGCTGCAGGAAAGAGCTTTTCAGAGAGCAGGGCTGGCTTCATGAAGCCAGGGCAAGCTCAGACCTCAATGGACACAATTTCACCCCGTGTCCTCATCGATTTTTGCTGCACTCCAAGTGCCACAAAGGGTTTCAGAATGCCTTGGACCAGAACGTATTGATCCAAAGAGCCAAGCTCAGAC
>NW_008604871.1:8268-11332 GCF_000691845.1 Merops nubicus | reverse complement strand
CTGCCTTCTAACCAGGACAGAACAACCAGACACATCAGCTGTGACCTACAATCACAGCTGAGGCCACTAGCACTGAATTCCTCACTCACCTCATTCACACCAGTCCCTCTCAGTAGCTGGGTTTTGGGTTTCCCACTTTTCCTTATCATCTAATTTGTCAACGTACTTGAATACATGTTCTTAAGGGAGCAGACAGGCTAAGTATCACAAAATGGTTGCGGTTGGAAGGGACCTCTGCAGGTCATCTGGCACAACCTCCCTGCTCAAGCAGGGACACCTAAAGCCAGTTGCCCAAGACCATCTCCAGATGACTTTTGAATATCTCCAAGGATGGAGATATTAGAGTAATCAGTAGATATTCAAGTAACCTGTAGCTTGTCTGTACAAAAATACAGGTGAGATGCAGACAGGAAAGAACTCTCAAAAAGCTTGAGTTTGCATGCATAAATGTCTTAAACTAAGTAACTTTTTTAGGCTTCCTTTTTAGTCTAGTAAAAGACATGGTATGTAACCCACGTGGCCAGGATAGCTCAGACATTCAAAGAGGATGCAGAGCATCCTAGAGAACCTAGCCTGAGTTGAACCAAACCTGAGTTCAGTTCCTCTTCTATGCCATGTGAATCCTCCACATTATCCTGAGGGCAAGTGGCATGGCACAGCTTATGCTTGCAAAGCTCAAACTTTCTCTCCAACCTCCTGTGAAGCTAGTCTTGTCCATACTGCTGGTTGACCTATGCTGTCTCCAAGCTGTGCTCTCCTGGTTGATTGGCCCAGGCCAAAATGGCCAGGGAGCATGTTAACAAGCAAGCAACATGGATGATCACATACCAGTCCTCAAACCGTGTCTCACACTGTTTAATTCACTATTATTAGGCATAGTTGTGGCAGTTGTTCCTCATACCATGCCTTTAGGCATAATCATTATTTTTGTACATCATGCTGCTTAGGTTAACGGTGCCTATACTTGGGTCACAAGTTCACTCATTTTCAAACTGCTGTAGTCCATGAAGAATTTGCAGCTTTAGGTCATTCTGCCAGAGGTGACTCTTCCCACAACTCTTCCAGTGGAAGGATCATGAAAACACTCCCTCATCCTCTTCAGGCAAAGTCAGTCAAGTTAACTTAATCTGTCAATGAAAGTGATTTAAGCTAAACTGACTAACTTTGCCAAAAGCAGATTAAGGAAAATTCACATGATCCCTCCTGCTGTCAGGGCTTGGGTGGTCAGAATCATCAGCCAGAAGCCAGCAACAGGCCACAAGTGGAGAGGGAAGATAAGGGGTAGTAAAACTCTCACGTGGTCTTGGGAGATGGCTTTTGAGGATCAGGCACCAAATGCAAATAAATTAAACCTCGTGTGCAGCTGTTTGCTTAATGAATGCCTGCATGAAATAATCAGGCTGTTTTCTGAGAAAGCCATAAACTAATGTAAGCCATAGGTAATTATCTTATCAAATGAGTGAAAAGTTCACACTGATTGGTGAACTAATTATGGACTAAAGAACATTTAAATATCAAGTGACATAAGGGCCTTAGTGATTTGTTTTAAACAGAGGTTGATGCCATTGCAAATCGTCTGAGCTTCATGTACCTAAGAGCTTTGCAATGAACACAGCTCTGCAGCCCTTTAGCTGCCATTTGAATAGGGGCCTCTCTTTTAGGGAACAAACCTTTCTTGCTGGAAAGAAGTTTCACATATGCATTTGTACTGTAAGGGAAGGGGAAAAGGAAGGGGAAGGGGAAGGGGAAGGGGAAGGGGAGGGGGAAGGGAAGGGAAACCCTACACTTGTCTTTTATATATATTTAAACAAGGGCTCTACCTTTTATCCATAATGTTACACTGTAATTCTATTTTAAGAAGTTGTATCCACCTTCCCTCTCTTGTGCCATAGCCCAAAAGCCAACCTATGCTAGTGATATAATTCTTAATGGCTTTGTTGTTATAAACAGCTGAAACTGTCCAGGGTTATAGTAGTGTCATGATCGTGCCCACACACTGTTTAGTCGTCCTCTACTCACTGAATATGTTTTATTTCTTTACCTGAGGGATTCCAGTGAGCCGATTTGCAAAGGGGCCAGCAAACCATTGATTGGCACAACAATTAGGGGCTATGAGCTGTCAACAAAAGGGAAGTGAGCGGCTCAGAGTAGAAGGGAAGAACTCTGCTGCCTATGAAAGAGCAATAGTGATCAGAAGCAGGATATATACTGCTATTCAGCCATAAGGCAATCTCAGTTACTTTGTATTGATAGCACGGACTTGAAAGACATCGGCTGAACCTGGATGCATACATGTGTAAAAATCACGTTTTCCAGTTTACATCACAAAATTTTTAGAAATGCATCAGAAAGGCGCCATTAGAGATGGCTTTTACAAGATCAGGAGATACTTAGTCTAGAATCAGTCTGCAATTTTAAGCCAAAAGCACTCAGAACTAAACTCTTACATTTCTGTGGCAGAGCCACAGTGCTGTGTGGCCAGAGGCAAGCTGCAGCCACTGCCATTTGCTTATGACGTTCCTGGGCTTTGTTCAGTATTTCTGAAAATCAGATAGCTTCAGGGACAGGTGAAGCTGCACCACAGCCCCTCTTCAATCTATTTCTGCAGCTTTCTGCTTCCTGCCCTTCCTTCACCTGGTGTTGGCATGATATTCTTACTCAAAACTCCAGCAAGCAAGTGTATCACTTATTTCTTCTTTCATATCATAGTAGTTCATTGGTAACAAGACTGCTGTTAAATGCATTTGGTTTGGAGGAGTAGCGAATGAAAACACATGTAGTCTTAAGATTTGACATGCTCTTTCAACTAGATAAGAAGACAATCTGAATCACAAATACTGCAGGGCAGATTGTTCCCAGCTCCAATATTTGTTCACAGCAGGAGAGGTATCATGTCTGTGACAGAGTTCATGGTCACTTTCAGAAGAAAGAGCTTTTCATAAAAAAACAATTTTGGAAAAACCATTTCATTGTCAAAAACACCTATGTGCTGCTGCCAAGACACTTTACTTCCTAAGGTAGTGCCCCTGAAAGTGATATTTGCTTAACAGATCTCACTTCCACT
>NW_008604871.1:0-8237 GCF_000691845.1 Merops nubicus | reverse complement strand
CCTGCTGATTGTCAAGCTGCATAAGGCTATATCTGGATTACTGTGTCTTTTTTAGAACACTGATCTTTCTGTTATCGGCATCGTTACTACAAATTACAAGACAATCATTCTTGTCCCCTGAGAGTAACTAAGGGAACAGTATGAGCAAATTAGATCAAAGTTAAAGCTTAAATACAGTAAAATACTAATAACACTTCTTGAGCAATGTTTCTTATGTTGAGACTATGGCAAAGAAAATATACAGTCACTGTATTAGAGGTATAATATTTTAGTGAATCTCATGAGTAATATGCTAGCCTCAATTCTTTTTATAATGCCCTCTCATTTTCATTAAGAACAGACCTACAAAATTTGAGTGCTGTAATTAAGGTAAATGTGTTTTTCAGGTAGGTAATCCCCTTTTGTTTATGCCTTCTAGCTACACACTGTTCTCATTTGTATTGGCACACAAGCACTGTATTTAATTAAGTAAACAGAGTTTCCAATTAGCAGACTTTAATACTTCACATATTTGTCCTAAGCATTTGAAGCTCAGTAGGAATGTTCTTTATCATTCATGTTAGTTTTGCATCCTTGTCATGTGCAATTAGGTAGCTCCACTAACAGTTTACTCAGCATTCACTCCGTGGCAATGTACAATCAGCTAAAATACTTATTTGTTTTTTCTTGTTAATGGAGGAATAAACCTTTCATTGAAATCAGGTAATATTCAAAGATCCTAAAATATCAAATTAGGCAACTGAATTATATACCTATGAAATAGCTTCTGACATATATGAAAGTAGTTTCTTACTTGGATCCTGCTACCACAAAACACTTCAGCATCAAGAGGTTTGGGGCCCAGTTCTGTTATCCATAAGGAAACAGAACTGTCCTCTGTCAGTAAAGGTCTGCCTAGATAGGAATCCTCAACAGCTGAAAGACCTCTAATCTGTATTGTACTTTAAGTTAGCTGTACTAGTATCTGCAAACCCAAAATTTAAATCAGACTCCTCTGGGAAAGGCATTTAAAATGGTAGTAGACATACTTGTCAGACTCAGTATTAACTTTAGCGTGTCCGGGATGCCCTAGTGGTGGCCTTTAGCAATTTGTTATGGAGAGCACTAGACAGGCAAGAAATGTTCGGGAATGTTCAGATGAGCCAACATTTCCATTCTAAGTTTGATTTTCCCTAGAAACAACAGGAAAAGTAAACATCCAAGTAAATATGCAGAGAATTAAAGTAATTCTTTAACTTCTACTACCATTTGGAAGTTAGACATTTTTCCAAGTTAGATGTTTGAAACAGAACTCCTGACAGGCACAACACATTTATCTATCTATTGAAAATTCGGTTTGTATTTGCATTTAGGAATGAGAAAGTGGACAAAAACTGTCATACAATATCACAACGTTCCCATAGATTTTTTTCTATAATGATATGCAAAAAAAGTACAGAAGGAAGAAGTTACTGAGCAAGGTAGATTGTACTCTCTATCTTTGGATAGTAAATAAAGGGAATAAAATATTCTCCTGTTACAGCTGCTGGTAAACAGAGAGATAAACATGCCAAATTATAGCATTTCCGATTTGTTTCACTTTTTTTTCTGCTATGATGCATGGTCAGATAAGAGAGTTATAAACATTTTTATAATAACAATGCAGAATCACAGATTTAATAACACATTCTCCTTCTCTCTCTAAGGCTGACTCAGCATCAGGAATACTAGACCAAATGAGATGTAGCTTATATTCCTAGCTGCTTATTCTAAGTGGCTAACAAACTCTCATACATAAATTAGTGCATTATCTGACATTGCAAAGCCACAGTTCTCGGGCATAGTGAGCAACATACGGAAATGAGTTTGTCACTTCTAACTTTTGGATTCATTCTTCTGCTGCTCAAATCTCTATATATGTTTCTTCAAAAGCTGATAAAACGTGGTCCACTCAACAGGATGTTAGATATGGAACTCTGCTTTATACACTATAATTTTAAAACATAGATTATTATTGAATAATGAAGTGTTCCCATATACATGGTGATAGCAGCTTCTTACTACCATGATCATCATGACCTCAGAGTTTTGCAAAGGAAAATAAAAACTTGACAAAGGAACTAGGATGACTGATCGGAAAAAGTTTGAGAAACACCACATAAATATCCTATCTGAGGTAGAAATCCACAAAACTGAGTGATTATCTACCTGTGTACATGTAGATAATCACCCCCAAAAATGTAGTATAATGTAGACACCATCTTAAGTACTAATCATGATTATAGAATAGAACATAATGAAAATTAGATTGGTGATTCCATTTAGCCTAGAAAAATGGACATACTTAGGCTAGTGAAGTCCACTTCCACATGATATGCGTTTGATTATTATTTTAGCTTTTTCATTTTGAAAACGTAAATAAGTATCTATGCCAAGCTTGCGCCACCTAGATGTAATTGCTGTCATCATTCATTTCAAATACGGTCCTGTCCAATACAAAATCAGCAGTCACCAGAGATGAATGCTGCACAAACACAAAATACTGCCTACATGGGGCAACTGTGTTCTGTTGTCACTCCCATTTCCATTTCAGCCTGTAGACCCACACAGAGCACATTATAGCAATTTTTTTCTCACAGTCACAGAGACATACATCACTCTGGTAAAGGATACCCTGAAGTAAAAAGGTCATGCTCTCCTTGTGGGTCATACCTATTTTTATCTGTGTTTCAGACAAATGTTGTAGTGGTACACCTTGAATATATCTGCATGGAGATCCCCAGGCTGGCTCTGAATAAGTCAGGCTCAGAATTGGAAGCGATGAAGCTACAGCACCTGGACTAATCATCCTCCTCTCCAGGGGCTACTTAGAGCCACGTTCACTAGATAGTCAACACAATGATGACACAGGTATATTATTTCTGTAAGCCAAGATCTTTCCTATTCTTCAGTACAGATAAACTTGTCCACTTAAAGCTAGCTCTGCTGCTGGCATAGTGTTGTACTGGGTGGAGAGAGCAAGACATTTATTATGAAAAATTCCCATTTGAATAACTGGCCTCATCCATCCGGATGTGCCCCATCACATACTGGCTTTTAAACTGCATGATACACAATGGTGAAATATTTCATACAGCTAGAAAAGCTCTGAAACAGTAATGATCAATTTATTATGCAATATTTTAGACACTTTGATAACAACAAAGAGCCTCGCTTATGGTGTATAGGAGATGAACTTGTTTTCCTGACCTGTCCCAAGATACTAATAAGATACTTTTGGTTAAAGCACATAGTTACTGTACTCTTGCAGAATGCATAAGGGTATACTATACATTTAAGCATGAGAAAGAAGAAAGAATTATTGTTGCATGCATCAGATTCTTGGGATATGCAGAGGACTGCTTCCTCATACAAATGTTAGATGTGCCAACCAGGAATGAGGTGCTCCTGGGCTTGCTACTGACAAACTAATATCACTTGCTTTGTAACATCTAAGTTAGTGATGGCCTTGGCTGTAGTGACCACAATATTGTGGATTTTGGGATCCAGCTGAGCATGCTAAAGGTTAGTATTAAGACAGAGGGTTTAGATTTTAGAAAAGCAAACTTTAGCTCACTCAGAACTTCAGCTGGGACAGATTTTGTGGGAAGCTTCCATGGGTAATAAAGGAGCTAGCATGCACTGGGAGTTTTTCAGAAACATTCTCCTGGCAGAACAAAAACAGTTCATTTCCTTTACAGGTAAGTGAAGTAGGCAGAGCAAGAGCCCCCCTTGGCTTAACTGTAAGCGTATGAATCTGCTCAAAACCAAAAGAACAGCATACCAGACATGTAAAATTAGGCAAATACCCTTTGAGAGCTACAAGGGCATTGTCAGTGCATGCAGAGATGCAGTTAGAAAAGAAAAAACTCAGTTTGAATAAAAATTGGCTGGAGATGTCAAAAGCTACAAGAAAGAGATCTTCAGGTACATAACAACAAGAATAAAAACAAGGAAAATGCTGACCCACTGTTAAACAGGAGAGGTGAATTAGTCACCAACAATGCCAAAAAGGCAGAAGTTCTCAACACTTTCTTCTCCTCTGTCTTTACCAGCACTGTTGGGGCCCTGGCCTTGGAAACAAAAATCCACGTCGATGCAAACACAAATCCACTGTCAGTGAAGGAAGAGCTGGTATGAAAACAATTACAGGAGCTTGACCCCTACAAATCAATGAGCCCTGACAATATACACCTGAGGGTGGTAAGAGGGCTGACTGATGTCATTGCAAGGCCACTCTCCATAATATTTGAGAAGTCGTGGAGATCAGCGGAGATACTAGAAGACTGAAAGAAGGCTAATATCACCCTAATCTACAAGAATAGCTCAAACGAAGAGTAAGGAAATTTTAGGCCTTTCAGTCTTACTTCAGTCCCTGGGGAAGCTATGGAACAAAGCCTCCTAAGGGCTATCATAAGTCAAATGAGTCACATTGGTTGAGGAAAGCCAGCATGGATTCATGAAAGGTAAATTTATAAACCTGATTACCTTCTATGATAAATTACCTGCTCAGTCGATGTGTGGTAAGTGGTGGGCACTGTCTACCTGGATTTCTCCAAGATTTTAAATACAGTTCCTTACAGCATCCTCCTAGAGAAATTGATGCGTTATGGTCTAGACAAGTGGTCTGTGTGATGGGTGGCAAACTGGTTGATGGACCACAACGTAGTGGATGATAGTAAATAGCTTCTTTTCAAAATTGCAGCCTGTCACAAGTGGGGTACACCAGAGATCAATATTTGGTCCAGAAGTGATGATACCAAACTGACTGGGGAGGTAGACACTTCAGAAGGGAAAGCTGCTTATAGGATGATTTGGATAGGCTGGAAGACTGGACTAACAAGAACCTTTTGAAGTTCAGCAAG
The DNA here is from genome assembly GCF_000691845.1 of Merops nubicus. Classification (NCBI taxonomy): domain Eukaryota; kingdom Metazoa; phylum Chordata; class Aves; order Coraciiformes; family Meropidae; genus Merops; species Merops nubicus. The sequence goes on along the minus strand of NW_008604871.1, from coordinate 3,354 downwards.
GATAAGATCTTGCACCTGGGAAAACAATCCAGGACTGCAGCACAAACTGGTATCTACCCAGCTGGAGAGCAGCTCTATGGAAAGGGACCTGGGCATCCTGATGGACAACAAGATCAATATGAGTGAACAGCATACTGCTGGAGCAAAGAAAACCAACATGATGGTGGATTGGACCAACAAGGGCATCACCAGCAGAGATATATAAGTCATTATCCCATTCTACTCAATGCTTGTCAGGCCACACATAGAATACTGTGTTCAGTTTTGGTCCCCACTATACCAAAAAGTTGTAGACAGCCTGGAGAGGGTTCAGAGAAGGCTACAAAGATGATCAAATTAATGAGAGAATTTGGTTTGTTGAGCCTTGAGAAAAGAAGGCTTAGGGGAGACCTTTAAGTTCCGATAACTTAAAAGGTGGCTACAAAGAAGACTCCCTTTCTACATGCAGTCACATGGAAAAGATGATGGGTAACAGCTACAAGTTACTTGTGAGGGTAATGTCCCTGTGCCTAAGGCATTAAGTACCTTAACCTTTTCTTCATCCTTGGTCACTATGTTTCCCCTTGCATCCAATAAAGAATTAAGATTTTCCCTAGTTGTCCTTTCATTATTAATGTATTTATAGACACATTTTTTGTTGTCTTTAACAGGAAGTGGTGGAGTCCTCAGCATTGGACACTTTTAAGATTTAGCTGGACAGAGTTCTGGGCCATCGTGTCTAGACTGTGCTTTTCCCAACAAAAACTGGACCAGTTGATCCTTGAGGTTCCTTCCAACCTGAGATTCTATGATTCCATGATTCCATGTATTTGTCAGCCTGCCTCTGTTTGTCTACGTATACCTTGCCTGTGCAGAGTCTTAAAATTAAAGCAAAGTGGATCCATTACGTGTGACATCATGCTCACAAACTATCACTTGCTATCTGAATGTCAATGTGCCACACTAAGAGCAAAAAGGTTGAACTACTTGTCAAGATAACTGCAATACACGTTAAGCAGATCAGTCTCCTGTCAGTTAAAATCACACAGTACAAGTCATCAATACCACCTAGCTATTCAGAAGAGGAATCTAGACATTTCCCTGAGTCAAGATCTTGGGTAGAAGCTTAGAAAGAAATCTAGATCTGGGAATGAGGGTACAGCTTTCATTGTCTAATGGTAGTTCCAAGAACCCCTTCCTTTTTCATAGAATGGTTTGAGTTGGAAGGGACCTTGAAATCATGTGTTTCTAACCCCCCTGCCATGGGCAGGGACACCTACCACTAGACCAGGTTGCTCAAAGCCCCATACAGCCTGGCCTCGAACACCACCAGGGGAAGGACCATCCACAGCTTCTCTGGGCAGCTTCTTCCAGGGTCTCATCATTCTCACAGTCAATAATTTCTTCCTTATATCTAATCTAAATCCACCTTCTTTTATTTTAAAAACATTACACCTCTTATCACTACATTCCCTGATAAAGAGTCCCCTCCTCTTTCATGTAGGCCCCCTTTAAGTACTCAAAGGCAACTAGAAGGTCTCCCTGGAGCCTTCTCTGCTCCAAGCTGAACAACCAAACTCTTTCAGCCTGGGTTAGTAGCACGGATGTTCCAGCCCGCTGATCAAGTTCATGTCCCTTCTCTGGACCCACTCAATCTTCTCCTACAGTGGTCAGTTCTTCATTCCAGTACCTGCCTTTGCCTTCTGTGACTTTTGCTTAACCCAGACCAGATTCTCTAGGGTCTTCATTACTTGTACAAGTCAAGGATCCTATCTTTAACAAAACCATAAATGTTATTAACATTATTAACCACTGACCTTGAATTAACCTGTGTAAAGAAAAGAGACACGTCTGTGGTCACTGAAACTTGTATTCCTGAGAACTAGTACAAGGTGAAAGCAAAGGATCCGTATATACAACTTGTGCCCTTTGTTCGCTCCTGTCCACTGGGAAAAATTATTCCATAGCAGCTCAACACCCTGCAATGCTTTCCTGTTAATGTGCCCCTTCCTGGCTTGAGAAGCATAGACCTTTGATTTTGCTTGAATCCTTTCAAGCCTGGCAAGTGAGTGAATTCAGTCTCATGAAGAGCTCCTGTTTTGCTTCTATTTAGTATTATATTCAGAAGATATGCTCAATAAGAAGAAGGGATTGTTTGCATTCAAGAGAAATACATGAAAAATAAACTGACATTTTCTTTTCAATATACACAGGGTAATATGAGTTTTCTGTTGGTAATGCAACTTTCTTCCTTTTCATCTGTGTTTTTTATAGCAGTAAGATAAATTGACATCACGTTTTATTTTCCATACTTTCTTCTTTGACTGCAAGTACAGAATATGGATAGTGAATTTAATAAAATGCTACTATTTTATATGGAAAATTTATTACTTCTTCATACTTTAGGATATTTATGAATTGGACAATTCATTTTAAACAGTGCTATTTTTCTTATGCTAACAATTTTAAACAAATACAATAAATAAATAATGTCCAATTTCTTCAGCTACTTTTATTTGAAACATAAATTTAAATAGTACAATCTTTTCCAATCTTTTGAAATGTAGCAGGGGTTGAAGCTTCATTTTGCCCCTTTCTAAACAAATTAATGAAGAAATAAAAATGCAGATAAATAATTAATTATAATCTCTGCTGCCTAGTAAACTGGGCAAGAAATCTCAGTATAAAACAACTGCCTCTCACATATCACAGAATCATAGAATCATAGAAAGATTTGGGTCGGAAGGGCCTTAAAGATCATCTAGTTCCAGTCCCCTGCCATGGGGAGGGACACCTCCCACTACAGCAGGTTGTGCAAGGCCCCCTCCAACCTGGCCTTGAGCCCTTTCAAGGAGGAAGCATTTACAACTTCTCTGGGCAACCTGTTCCGGTGTCTCACCGCCCTAACGGTGAGCAAATTCTTCTTTATATCTAGCTTAAATCTACCCTTTTCCAGTTTAAAGCCATTACCCCTTTTCCTATCATTACATGACCTTGTAAAAAGTCCCTCCTCAGCTTTAGGCCCCCTTTAAGTACTGGAAGGCTGCTAGAACATCTCCCTGGAGCCTTCCTTCCTCAGGCTGAACAACCCAAACTCTCTCAGGCTGGCTTCATAGAGCAGATGCTCAAGCCTTCTAATCATCTTTGTGGCCCTCCTCTGGACCCACCTGAGCATGTCCATGTCTTTCTTATGTTGAAGCCCCCAGAGCTGAACACAGTACTCCAGGTGAGGTCTCATAAGAAGAGAGTAGAGGAAGAGAACCAACTGCCTTGACATACTGGTTATGCTTCTTTTAATGCAGTCCAGGATGCAATTGGCTTTCTGGGCTTTGAGTACATATTAGAATTATAGAATCATAGAAACCTGTAGGTTGG
>NW_008604870.1:28952-31576 GCF_000691845.1 Merops nubicus | reverse complement strand
GGCACTGTCACAGCTCACGTGGCCCACCAGGAGTCACCATAAGGGTGTTGGGGGACCCACTGCTGTTCCCCTCTGCTCCACCCACCACAGTGTGCAGGTGTCAGAGGACTGGCTGCTGTTGGTCAGCAGCACCGACCTGAAATGGAGCTTTCTGGGAAGCTCAGAGGTCCTCCTGGGAACTCAGCACTGCAGCCTCCACACCTCACAGCATCCTGGGGCTTGGTGGCCCAGGGAGGAAGCACTAGAGGCAGAGGTGTGCACGTGTCTGTGAGGATCAGGGATCACCTCCCTGCAGGAGTCTGGGAGCAGCACAAGCCTGAAGCTCAGGGGGCAAAGCTGCAGCAGCTCCCTGGCATGGAGCACCCTGTAATCCAGGCTGAAAGGATTCCTGCTCAATGCTAGCACTGGATCAGGCCACCTCTGAGAAGGAGCAAAGCAGAGAGCATCCTGGTGTTTGAACCCTGCTCCTTTTGGCTCACACACTGGGGTTGTGTTGTTGGCTGTAGCTGTTACCAGTGGAGAACGTGCAGGGGCATCAATGGCTGAGCAAAGTGCCTGGAAGTTCTAATGGGTGGGACATGCAGGAGCTCTGGGAGGGAGAGACACCCCCTTGGGAGGCTGCCCCCCAACATGGGGGGAAGCCACTGTCCCCTGTGCCAGCAGAGAGGATCCTCTGCTGCTTTCACACCCAGCTGGCTCAGCCTCTGCTGCTTTCATGTGCTGCCTTGGTGCTCGTTAGCAGACACACATATGGGCTGCAGGCTTTAATGGGATGCCTTGATCTGAGTAGGGCACATTCTCCTTCACAGATGTGACCTGAAAGGCACATGTATCATTTCAGTTGGATTGATGACCCCTCGGGAGCTGAAATGCTAATGGAACCCAAACCAGGCTTCAGTTAAAGACATAAACAGAAACTCCATCTTCATTTAAATTCTGGGCAAAAGATCAACATTAAATGCAACATGATGAGAAGCCAGACAGGAGGGTGCAGAGTTGCATTGTTCACAACTACTGGAGTTTGACCCCGTGGGTGTGTGGAGTGTTTTGTTTGTAGTAAATATTTTTGAAGGTTAAGACATCAGATCTGAGCTGTGACACCCTGCCTGCAAGCAGTGCCTCCCTTCAGCAGGTTTTTTTGGGAAGGAGCTTCCCAGAGGCAAGCCAGAGTGATGGGCACTCACCCTGAGCAGGCGTTTCCATGGCTGAGTTACAGGCAGTCCTGGGGCTTCACAGCCTTTGGCTCTGGTTGAGCTCACAGTTGTAATTACAGACAGTGGTGTTTCTCATTAAGTGTCCCACTCTCATTTCTTCCTGTGTGTTACACCTGATGTGAGTTACAGAGAGCAGTGTGTGCCCTCAAACAGCCATCCTTCCAGCCTGAGGGGCTGTGGTGTGCTCTGCAGGGCTGGGGCAGGGCCCAGGGTTAACAGGGGGGATTCTAGGGCTGGCAGGACATTGGGCAGCAGCAGAACAAGTGTTCCCCTTTGCTTTTGGGGGCAAGAGAGGATTTCAGTCCCTACAGTCAGCTCTGGCCTTGGGTGCTCCAGCTCTGCCACCAGTAAAGGGACACTTGGGGACTGGCTGAAGTGCTGCTTTGTCATGAAGCAAAGTGATTCACTGAAGAAAAAAATGGGAGAAAAGGCACCAGGGGTTTTTGACCAACACTCAGAAAAGATTCTGCAGTGTTACCTGCCCAGACTGGATAAGAAACAAGTGTCTTGCAGTCCAAAGCACCCTCTCCCTCTACAGGAAGACATCTAGTTTATTCATATGAATACCAAGAGAATATAAAATACAAGACAGTTGATCTGTACTGATGAGAAAGCCAAGCAAGTTGTTGTCAGTGTTTCCCTCTGGCCTTATACCCCCTGTGCACAGTGAGGCTGTGAAGTGGCATCAGGCAGCACCCAGCCAGGTGTCCTGGCTGACAGGGTGCCTGGTGTGGGGGCTCCAGAGTGGATCTGGATGGACCAAGTGGTGGAAGTGAGCAGGGAGAAGGATTTGGGGATGGCCCAGGAGGAGCTAGGGCTGAGAAGGCCAAGTGTGACGTGTCCACCTTCAGCCAGACATGTTCTCTCTCAAGCACAGAGCTCGGGGCTTGTTCTCTGCTCCTTGATTAAAAAAGCCTTAAGTGCCTCCTGTTTTTTTTCTATTTTATTGGCAGCTCTCTCTCTGCTGTAAAAAAAAAAAAAAAAATTTGTGTTATGCCCTTTTCTTCTGCTTCTTCCTGCAGTTTTTATATTGAGGCTGTATGTTTGGTTAAACTTCAGTGTACTTTGAAATTCCTGCTTGAAAAATGTTATCTTGTGAGCTAAATACTATCCCTGAATTGATTTAAACCCATTCCCTGCATTCTGGGCAGAGATTCCTCTTGCTCCAGGGCAGCAGTGGCAGCCTCAGGTTCCAGTGCACGCTTCTGTCCTGGTTTGAGAGTAATGCTGAAAGAGAAGGGCAGTCTCTAGGGTGCTTTTCCTAGCTTTATGCAAAGAAATGGCCGATGGCAAGCGGAGGAGGAAGGGAGGCTTGGCTCTGCTCCACCAGCTCTGTCCTGGAGTTCAAAGAAGTCTCTCTGCTGCCTCTGCTTTTCTGTGCAAAGTGAGTCACCAGGAGCGCCAGTCGCT
>NW_008604870.1:13222-28877 GCF_000691845.1 Merops nubicus | reverse complement strand
TGTACGGTGCTGGGGTCCCAACAGGCTCCCAAATTAATCTCAAACGAGTTCCATGTCCAAACCCTATTTTTAGAGGCCTGCAGCTGCCTCAGGAATTTGCTGCTCCTGCTGGGAGGGTGCAGCGTGGCTCTGACCACAGCGAGAGCTGCAGGGGGAGCCGAGCGGCCCCGCTCCACGCAGAGGGAGTGAGAAGTGGAAGGATTAAAACCATGGCTCCTCTCAATAGTGAGGGATTGAAACCAGCTGAGGGGAGGGGAGGGCAGGGCTCATCTTTAAAATCAAGTTGTCAAGCACAGCTGATCCTTTGCAGGAGTCTTGCTCAGGGCTGAGGCTCGCACTCCTTGTCCTTTTGCTGCCACCACGGCATCCCCTGTGCTCCATGGGCCTCTGAAGGGCCACCCCTCAAGCACAGCTGATCCTTTGCAGGAGGCTTGCTCAGGGCTGAGGCTTGCACTGCTTGTCCTGGTGCTGCCACCACAGCATCCCCTGTGCTCCATGGACAGGGGCCTCTGAAGGGCCACCTCGCTCTGAGGTGAGCCCAGACTGGCCACTGGAGCTGAGGGCTGGGGTGCCCAAGGTGTTTCCATGCTGGAAGTGCCTGGGTTTGCTCTGCCTGGGTGTTTATTACCCATCAGTCACACAAAGAGTTTCATTGACGTAACCGAGTGTAAAATCCTATCTTCAATTCAAGCAGAAGAATTTTGGTTTTGTGAGAGCACCCTTGCAGTAAATCACTGAATTCTTCATTCACCAGAAAAGAAAACACGTGCCCAGGGCTGGGGAGGTGTCCTGTGAGGAGCAGGGAGCTGCTGTCAGGGGCTGGAAACAGAAACACCTTCAGCCAGTGTGGCGAGGAAACTGTGTCCTTGTGTTCCTTCAACACTGTGCCAGTCATGGCATGGGAGGTGCCAGGGGAGCAGCACTTCTCTTTGCGTGGAGCTAGGAGATGATCAAGCCCTGAAGGCTTCTCTGTGCACGTGAGGCAGAACTGAAGTCATGTGTAACCTTAACACCTGGGTTGTTAGAGGTGTGGGGAGTGCTGCAGGAGCTAAAATGGCTCTTAATGGAGCTTTTGTTTTGAAAATAGGCTGATTAAAAACTTGCCCTGAATGGGGGGAGCAGTAGCTGACTCTTTAATTGTGCTGCCACCGATGCTCTTGAAATGACTGGAAGAAAGCTGTCTCCTGGGAGCCCTTCAGCTGAATGCAAGCTAATGTCATGCTGGAAGGATCCTTCCCAGCTGCTCAGTGGGAATGGCAGAAGTCGTGATCTGCTCGCATCACAGGAGCTTTTAATTCCTCATTTAATAACAGGTTTCCCTAGATGGCATATTGCTTTTTTTATTGCTGTCCATGGGAAGGGTGCAGGCAGGGGTGGAACACGCTTCCCTGGAACAGGAGAACTGGAAGAAGAGGCTGTGGTGTGGGGTGTGAGCTGCTGCACTCAGTAAACCCCTGTTTGGAGGATCCTTGCTTCCATCCTGCCCAAGCTACGGGCTCTGTGTCTGCTTCAGCAAAGCACCTGATGTGTCACTAACTGCTGGCTGGTACCTGCTCCGAGCTCTCTGTGTGTGCTGGGCCAGGGAACTCAGCACCCTGCAGGTTCCTGGCCCTGTGTGCTGCTTAGAGCCTGCAGTGACTCCTAGTCCCCAGACTGAGCAACGTCTTTAACGATTGGATTTTAAGAAGCAGATGCCTGGAAGGCTCCAGGGATTCCCATCTGTGCTGGGTGTTTTATATCGAGTTGTAGGCTGTTAGCCTCACTTCTGGAGAGCCTCCTCTGCAGTGCTGGAGGCAGTAGGGTGCTGGAGGCAGCCCCGTGCTTTGTTCTGCCTGTCAGCTGCTGCTGTAAATCTTCTGTGGTCACAGACATCAGAGGATCTCGATGAAAACACGTTGCCTGTGAGCACCTCCTCTGTGGGAAGGGGAGAACTGCTGGCTTCAGGAGTCCACCCCTCTCTTTTTCTGAGGTTTTTGCTCATCAGTTCTTACTTGAGTCCTTTTGTTTTCTCAGGTCACTTCACCTGGGAGAAATACCTGAAGGAGACATGTGCCATCCCAGCTCCTGCCCATTGCTTCAAGCAGGTAAGAAAGTGAAAACAAGAGTTCAAGGGCGATGGTCTGTAGGTGACCCAGGAGTTCTGTGGCTGGGATGGGCCTTCTTTTGGCAAGGAAGATGCTTGGGGATATTGGGCACTTCATAGAAACCCAAATGTGCTGAAGCAAAGATGCATGTAGTTGCTGCAAATGTTGGAGTAGCACAGAAGATTTTCCTGTCAGGAGTGCATGGAGGGGAACACAGGAATGTTTTCACTCTGCCAAGCACAGCCCTTGGGAAAATGTTCTAAGTAGTGATACAGCTTTTGGTGGATCCTGCCCAGCAAGGAGCTTTTCTGCAGGATTCACCCAGTCCTTGTGAACGGAATAGCAGCACCCTGGGCATCAGGTCCTTGGGCACAGAGTACAGGGGGTACAGTCAGCCTGGTGCAGCCTGGGTCCAGATGGAGGGGTGGCAGCACAGAGGAGTATCTCTGTGGGTCTTGGGTTGGCTGGGTGACTCTCCTGGGAAGAGAACAAAGAGAGAATTCCAAGTTAATGTGGAAGGTGGGGGCATGTGGTGGTGATCTCCTAACTGATTCTCACCCAGGGCTGGCCAGACCCGGGGTGAAAATCCATCAGGAGGGTCTGGCCTGCCTGCTTGTGGACATCATCCATATGGCAACCCTCATGCAGGGCTGGGGGTTTGACCCCAGCACTTCAGGTGTCAGTAGATTCAGGCTTGAATGGGGCTCTGCACAACCTGATCTAGTTGCAGATGTCCCTGCTCAGGGCAGGGCTGCTGGACTAGATGACCTTGAAGGATCCCTTCCAGCCCAAAGCTTTCAGTGATTCTGTGGTCCAGTTCTTAGAGCTTGATCTTTATGACCGAGGTGGGGTGTGTGTGTGTGTAACCCTGTCTCTCACCGGGGCCCTTTTCTTCTCTTTGCAGTCCTACACTCCACCTGCAAACGAGTTCAAGATCAGCATGAAGCTGGAGGCCCAGGACCCCCGGAACACCACCTCCACCTGCATCGCCAGCGTGGTGGGGCTGACGGGGGCTCGGCTGCGCCTGCGCCTCGACGGCAGCGACAACAAGAACGACTTCTGGAGGCTGGTGGACTCGGCTGAGATCCAGCCCATAGGCAACTGTGAGAAGAATGGAGGGATGCTGCAGCCTCCCCTGGGTGAGCTGAGGTTCAGCTGGCCAGCAAATGCCTGTGTTATCTGGGGGGAGAACCCCTCGGGCTGTAGGTTTCTGCGCTGGGGATGGAGAGCCCCGGACAGCCCCTGCCTGCTGCTGTGTGTGTGCCCAGCCCTGCTGGCTTGGGCTGTTGCACAGCTGTACCCCACCCCAGGCCTGTGTTTCCACGTGGAGATCACAGCGTGGACAGGAAGGTGCTTTGGAGTGTAGATGAAAGAGCTCTTTGCACCTAGGTGAGCTGCTCATGCCCTTTGCAGCTGGGCTCAGGATCAGCCCATGCTGATCACGCTCTTGCACCTTCTGGAATTTTCCCTGTGTACCTCAGAGGAAAACCACATTTTCCCCTGTGTTTGTGTGAAAGAATACCAGAGCCACTCGTTTCCCAGAGGTGGCACAAGCAGTTGAGGGGCACCTCGAGGTCCTGGTGACCCAGGTGTGGGCAGCAGCATTGAAGGCAGAGCAACTCCAATGGCTTTTCCTGGGTGGTGGCTGAGAAGGTTCCCAGTGGTTTAAGTCTTGTCTCCCATGGAGGGTCAGTTGCAGTATTTCATCTGCTTGTTTATTTAATTTTGCTTAGCTACAGCTTTATAAATAACCTGGAGATGATGAGCTCATTTTCTGGTTCTTTCCTGATTAAGCAGCAAGATTAACCTGCTTTTGCATTCTGCTGGCCATTATTTTTGAAGCAACTTCATAAATCTCTCATCACATCCCCAAACAATATCGAGCCAATCTATAGTGATGCAAGAAACCTTCAGTAGAATACCTTGAGTGAGGAACAGATTTATTCCTGTTTTTCCCTGGAGCACCATTGGGTGGAAGTCCAGTCCAAGCTGCAACGGGGCACTTGGGACAGACCTTTCTGAAGAAGGAAGAAAGCCCAGGAGGTGCCTGTTCTGGCACACCACACCACACCAAACTCTGCAAATCTCATCATCCCCTTTCCCCTCATAACTGCTACAGACAGAACCTGCAGCAGCTGTTCACCTTGAAGCTGCTGGGTTTGCTGTTACCTTCATGGGTCCTGCTGCCTGTTTGCAGACATCTCCTCCCAGGGTGCAGCTTGGAGCTCTGGAGCAGCCTGCCCAGGAGGCCTGGGGACCTGTCCTAGCTGATGCCAGGCTCCTCCTGGGCCTTGTCTGGGTTTTGCCAGCAGATGGCAATAGGTGTAATAGAGCTGCAGAGCAGAACTCATCTCTGACTGTGCCAGGGGGAGGTCATGCTCTGGAGGTCCATGTGCCCAGCTCCAGTCTGTACCTCCTGCAGCACCCTGGGCCAGCCAGGAGCAGTTCTCTTGCAGCCAGTGTAACAGCAGGTAACAGGGTTTTGCAGTGATCCTTTCTGCCTGCAGTGTGCAAGGGCCCTGAAAGCCCAGTGAGGCTTTCCTGTGTTCCTCGGGGTATTTTTGGGGTGCTGCTGCTCCCCCTCCTTACACAGCTGACTCCCACAGCAGGTTGGCTGTGCCCTGCTGGGAGCCAGGCCCTCCCAACCCTGGAGGTTTGTGGCTGGCTTGTTTGGTTTCCAGGCTGCTCTGACAGAGCACAGGGCTGCAGGGCAGCCTGTACTGAGCTGGTCGTGCTCTGGCCATGTTCAACATCCTGGGATGTGTTTAGGATCAGTCCTAGGGTGACCTTCAGATGCCATCAATGCAGAAGGTGTGAGGTGTGTTCAGCTGAGCGGCAGAAATTGCCTCTCCAGGAAGATGCACATTTAGCAAAGATGGTGGTTTGTGATATCTGGAGACTTTTTTGGGCACTTGTACTCTGTACCACAGACTCAGGGCCTGGGAATTCACTTTTTTTCTTTCCTTAAGCCCCTTCCTCTTATTTCTCTGCTTCTTTTCACAGAAGGTGTCGAGCCAAAACCTGCCATCCTTTCCTGTGATGGTTAAATCTCTTTCCCAGCCAGGTCACAGCCTCTTTATTTCTTCACGTTAGCTTGCTGCAGCTTGCTCTATAAGGTGGAGGAGAACACCCAGTAGCCAGGAATCCCTCTTGAGGAAGAAGTTGCATGAGTCGAGTGTGCAGTTGCTGATTCATGTCCCCTGCAGTGGTATCAGGGAAGCTGCCAGCACAGCACTGCACAGAGTGCTCTGCCTGCATGGGCAACGTACAGACTTCTGTTGTGATGAGTGAATGTTGCAGTCCAACATCTGATTCCAGATGTTTCTTTTCAACAACACTGTGTTCTGTGTTCACAGTGTCTGGAAAAGGTCACACCTGGCTCTCCAGTGTGAGGGGAGGGTGGTCTGGGACCCTGACGTGTGCCCCCTGTGAGGTTCCCAGCAGAGCAGGGATGTGCTGCCAGGTCCAGTGGCCCCCACAGCCTTAAAGTCTCCATCTCTGCTTCCTTCTCTGCAGGCTTTCGGCTGAACGCCTCCTCTTGGCCCATGTTCCTTCTGAAGACTCTGAATGGAGCAGAGATGGCTCCTGTCCGGATTTTTCACAAGGTATTTCACTGGACTCTTTGTGAAGACATCCTTCTGCCATGTCCCCTTTACTGCAGAGCACCAAAATCACAGCTGGCATCTCCTGTGAGGTCTGCTGACCCTGGAGGAGATGAGCAGTGCCCAGCTTTGCCACAGTGCCACCTCTGAGGACAGACCTGTCCCCTCCATGCCTGTGTCACAGCAGGGTCAGGGTGCAGACAGATCTGCTGAGGAAGTGTCTTGGGCTTCAACAGCTGGGTTTGAGAGATGTGCCTGTTTTCACTTGGGCTGCAGGTGCTACCCAAAGTCAGGAATGCAGTATGTGAAAGTCAGCTCCTCTCTGGAACTTCATCTTGTCCCAGGGCTTGTGAGGAATGCACTTAGTGCTGTGTGAATTTGTTCTTTGTGTTGTCACACCCTCTGTGAAGTCAGACAGAGCCTGGAGCCAGTGCAGAGGCGTGTGCTGTGGGGCAGGATGGTTGCTGTGGCTTTAGTGTGTCTCAGGTATAACAGGCTGGGAGGAGAAGCCCCAGTGAGGGGGCTGGCAGATCTCTCATGTGTCCAGCAAAGCTGAAGTTGAGGGAGGAGTGATGGACAGAGACTGTCACATCTCAGGCTTTGCTGCTCTGGGGCAACAAGATGAGAGTACTCTACAGAGGCTCTTTTCTTTGGAGCTTTCCTTTCTGCCAGCATGGCCTGACAGAGTTGTCCCAGGGTGCAGTGCTGCTGTAGCACTGGCTGGGTTTGGTCCAGCAGGCAGGTGATGGCTGAGCAGTCAGCACTGCACTTCACTGCCCCTTGACTCTCAGGGCACGTGGCTGTGTAGCTAGGCCAGCGTGTGCACACCCCCTGGGGGTCCAGCCCCAGCCCCATAGCTCCCTTCTGCATCTGCTGCTGCAGGTGAGTTGGGTGGTGGAGGGGCAGCCCTGGGCGGGGGGGCACTGGCATAGCCTCTGTGAGCCCATTTCCAACTTCTCCTTGTAGGAACCACCATCTCCATCCCAAAACTTCTTCAAGACAGGTATGAAGCTGGAGGCAGTGGACAGGAAGAACCCTCACTTCATCTGCCCGGCCACCATTGGGGAGGTGAGAGGCTCTGAGGTCCTCATAACATTTGATGGCTGGAGAGGTGCCTTCGATTACTGGTGCCGATATGATTCCCGGGACATCTTTCCCGTAGGCTGGTGCTCGCTGACTGGAGATAATCTGCAGCCCCCTGGAACAAAAGGTAAGGCCCACGTTGTTGCTTAGCTGTCTTCCTCCTCCACTCAGCTCTCAAGGAGCAGCAGAACAGGCAGAGGCTCACAGCAGGGACGCCTGGGTGCCCTGTCTGGCTTTCTTGTGCCGCTTCACACGCGGTGAAGGTTCAGAGGATGGTGCCTGGGAGCAGTGGGAGCCTGGCACCAGGGTGCTCAGGAGCAGCTGTCCAGAAGGATGGGCAGGTGATGGCTCTGGAGGGACGGTGGTGCTGTGCAGCATTGCTGAGGTCTGCTCCCCTTCAGGAGCTTCCCTGCAGTCTTTCCTGTGTCTGTGGAATGCGCTTTCCTGGAGAAGTTTTCACAGGGGCACTGGGCTGTTTGTGGATATAATAAGGGAATTTGTGGATATAATAAGGAGCTGTGAAGCTGCAGGATCACACCCCTTTGTACTTCTGACAGTTACCTCGCTCTGCCTTGCCCTGTGATCTCTGCCGGGAGCAGGAGGAACAGGTCTGAGTCAGGGGGTACCTGGCCTTGCTCCTGGAAGCCTGGCTGTGGTTAGGCACAGCACTGGAACTGCCTGCCTTGCACAGCTCCAGCGTGGGCTGTTGGGATTTCAGATGTGTCTCCATCTTGCTAGCATTGCAGTTGTGTTTAGGACCTGGGGGCTCTCACTATCCCCATGCACATCCCTCTGGCATTTGCTGTGTGGAGAATGGAGCATGCCTGTGAAATGAGAAGCAGGAGAGCAACTTCTCTGCTGGAGCTGGAGGCTTCTTCAGGAAAGGTGTTCCTCTGATGAGACTGTTCCTCTTGAGAATGCTGGGTCAGGCTGTGCCAACCCATCAGGTTCCCTGCTGTCCTCTGATGAGAGCCCATTCCACCCTCTGTGCTGCAGGGCTGGTGTGGGGGGTTGCCTTGGGTCATCTCCTGGTCCAGGCCAAGCTGTGGTCTCCCCCTGGGTGGAGATAATTTCTGTTGCAGCTGGGAACTGAAAGGTGCTCTCACTGTTTATCTTGAGTGTCTGCATTTGGCCTTGTTGTTCCCAGCTGCTCCCTGACTTCCAGCTGTTTGTGTCCTGCCTGCTGCCATCAGCAGGCTCTGCAGAGCTGCTGGGACCTCCTGGCCAGTGGCCAGCCCCTCCAGTGGGGCCCTGGAGTCTGGAGCTCTTTTTTTTTTCATCTCCAAAGCTCTTCTCAGGTTCTGCATGTGTGGCTAAAGGCATGTTGAGTGGGAGCTTTCCTGGCAGTAAACTGGGGGTAGAAGGTTTCAGGGGCAGGGTGGAAGCTGCCTTCCCAGGAGAGGGGGGAGCCTCCATCTGACCCACAGCATCTGATGCAGGCAGCTCCACTCCTCTCCAGCCTCCCTGCAGCTGGGAGCAAGCAGAGCATCCAGAAGTAATGCCCCATCCTGGGGGTCTCACTGTAGTACCCTGGAGCCATCTGGAGAAGCATTCACTTCTCCCCGTGGCAGGCAGCAGTGACAGGCTCTGCCTCTCCCATCAGCTCCAGCAGCAGCAACTGCAGTTCCTGCTCAGGTGCAAAAACAGTGAGGCCCAGAAGTCACCTCTCCCCACTCCAGGCAGAGGCAGCTCCTGCTCTCGGGCACATTTCTGCTCCCTTTGCCATGTTTTTTGGGTGCTGGGGCAGGAGCAGGGGGTGGCAGAGGTTACATGAGCCACGCAGAAGTGCTGCAGAGTCAGGGTCAGCCTTGTCTTTGTGACTTTGTCCTTTCCTCTCTGTGGCTGCCCCCTCCCTTTCCTGCCCCAGACTTTCAGGTTTCCACTTTGTGGGATTAAACCTGAAGAAGGGAGTGCTGGGCACTTCCCTTGGCTGTAACTGAATTCCTCCCTTGTTTCTTTGCTCCTCACTTTGGAGGAGGGTTGAGCTCAGTCCTCCCAGGACCTGCCAGTGCTGCTCTTGGCAGGCTTGCAGGATGCTTCAGCACCCAGGGATCCCCCTCCAGCTCCACTGGAGCTTCCCCGTGTGCCAGCCTGGAGCCTGCAGGACCACACGGTGGAGTCGGGCAGGTTTCCTTTCCTGGTGGGAATGCCCCTTACATCAGGGAGGCCCAGGGAGACAGGCAGGAGTGCTGGCTCTGCCTGCACTGGGCTCTGCTCCAGTGCTGGACTGAGGTGCCCTGAATCCATGGGCACTGCAGGGAGAGGTGCCTGGGGGAGCTGAGAAGTCCTGTGAAGAGTTAACTCCGTGGAGACTGATGGCTTCCTGGGGCTGACTGAAAAGAGGCCTCTGAAATGAGCTCATGTTGGAGGGAAGCAGAACTTCAAAGAGGCCAGGCATGTTTATTTAATGCTGATAACTTAATTCAGCTCTAATCTGTCCCTTCTGCTGGCTGCCAGCAGAGGTGGGGGAGTGTGGGGCTTCTCCCAGACACTTCCCCTCTCTGACTGTGGGGCCTCCCACTCCCACCAGTGTTTGCTTTGCTGGGGCAGCTGGGCAGGGGGCTGGTGGGGCTGGGGCCCAGGCAGCCTTGCTGAGGGGAGCTTCCAGGGGGGCACACGTGTGCAGAGGGAGCAAAGAGAGGTCAGGCAGTGAGGAGAGCAGCTCTCTGCCCCCCAGGCTGGTCGGGTGGGACTCCCAGATGGGACAGCTCCACCATGGCTGGTGGCCAGATGGCTGCAGGGTCCTGGGTGTCTCCTGGAGGCAGCACAGCTTGGAGCTGGGGGGTTCAGATAAACAAGTGCAGCAGGGGAAGCGTGGCCCCGGGTGGGGGATCCTCTCTGCTCTATGTCAGCCTGTCCCTGGGGTTGGAGGTGGCCTCTGCTGGGCTCACAGAGTGAGGTGGAACGTGGCAGCACTTATCCTGTGCATCCCCAGCTCCTCTTATCCTGTGCATCCCCAGCTCCTCCACAGCAGCCTGGCAGCACTCGGGGAGGATATGTCCCTGTGACCACCTGATAGTGCTGGGGTTAAACCCCCAGCCCTCAGTCAGGGTTAACATACAGATGGTGTCCACAGCCAGGCAGGGAAGACCCTCCTGACTGGTTTTCACCCAGGGCCTGGCCAGCCTTGGGTGGGAACTGATGAGGAGATCTCCAGCAGTAACTCCAGCACAGCCAGGAGCAGAGGAGGGGACAATGGCATCATCCCTGGGACTGGTCACCTCGGTCAGGTCACTGCTGCCTCCACTGCATCCAGCACTGTCAGTTGGCTCAGAGACCTTCTCATTCCTCCAGTGGCCACCTCGGGGCCCTTGCATATGGTTTGAGACCAGAGGGAGGGATCTGGTCCCTGTGTTGCCCGTTGATGACAATTCCTTCCTCCTGGGACAAGCAGTCAGCAGAAGAAAACTGGCATCACAGACAGCCCCATCTGAAATTGCAGATTGGAGAGAGTCTCCATGCAGCTCCCTGGCTCTTGAATGGGCCAAGATTTCTGGACCATGAGAACAGTGGGAGGGGGAATTAGCAGACACTGAACCTTGGTTTGTATTAAATACTCTTCAGAAATCATGTTATGAAGAGGGGAGACTGCTGTCAGACAGGGCTGGGTCCTGCTGACTGCTTATAAGAAGCAGCATCAATTGAAAGAACAATTGTTCCCACAGCACTCCTGTGTGGAGCAGCAGCTGAATGATCTTCAGAACCAGATGATAATGCTGCAATGCAGAATAAGCTGCTAGCTGATAAGTTGGGTGTTTCCCAGACTACACCCGAGAAAGCTGGAGTGAGACTTGCCCACCATAACCTTAAGAGAGGGCAGGTAACTCAGAGAAAGGTTCACTCAGGTGTGGCACAGGAGGAGGAGGATGTCTGGAACTCTGCAGGCTCTGGTGAGGATGACTGCTCAGGTGAGCCTCTGGATGGAAGTACAGGAGAAGGGCAGAGCTGGATGAGAAGAGGCACCTGGTGAGACAAGACTCACTAGAAGAAGAGGCACCTGGTGAGACAAGACTCACTAGAAGACTGTACTCAACAGGAGGTAAATGACAACTGAGCAGCTTAAACAGCAGCCAGGAGAGCCCCTGCCCCCATGGAGGGTGCACCTGGGTGATCAGGGAGCTTCAGGGGTTACGCTCGGTGAGGGTGACTCCAGGAAATTTGTAATGCTGACTTCAGGTTCCTTTGTGCAAGAGGCATTTCAGAACAGTGATCGAGTGACATAATTTGTTGGCCTTGGCCACTGAGGGATGTAGAAATAAATCCCCAATGGAGAATGCCTGGCCAGGGTCTGACTGGCTGGGGTACACTCTGGGAGGTGGAATTCAACGTGTGAAAGAAGAAGGGATGAAGGCAGCTGTCTGCTGGCTGAGCTGATGTCTTCATCCAGCTTGGATTATCTGCTTCCATGGGAAATGCTGTTCTTAGAACTGCTCCACCAGCCTGTGAAGGTGTAACAGTGACACCCTTACTGAACAACTCAGGGAACTCTGTCAGAGGAGTAACTGATACGATACAGCAGCTGGGGGACCTTGGAGAATGGAGCCCCTGGGAGAAGGAAAATCAAGATACCCAACATCAGTGGGGCCCCCAGGGGAATGGAGACTGAGAAACCTGGTGTTGTAGGATCTCCCAAGGGGAGATGTTTGCAGCCCTATTACAGGATGCAGTACCCTGCAGCCAGATTGATGGCACCAAAACCCAGGAACTATGGAGGTTATACAAGCAGAGAGGGTTACATAAACCCCACAGAAAAGCACAGAGGTGCAAGGAGAGCAGCTCAGAAGCAGCTCAGCCCTCAGCACCTCCTCTGGGAACTCAGCAGGACTCCACATTTCCCCACAGAAAGCTCCCTGTGGATGGATCAGCTGTTCCTGGGGAGAAGGACGATGGGTGGCTCTATTCTGACCTGTATCCTGGGAAAGAACTCGAGGAAATAATGTGACATCACAGCTCCAACTGAACTGTGGATGTTGGATGGCCAACTGTTGATGGCCAAGCTCTGGTACAGTGGGCACAGGAGGACCAGAGACCCCACGTGGAGCTACAAATATTCTGGAAAAAAGGGTCCTCACAAACAGCCAAAGCCTTGGTTGATACTGGAGTGGAGACCTTGTTAATTTATGGAAATCCTAAGAAATTCAAAGGACAGGGTGTGATTATTACAGGCTTGGGAGGAAAACAAGTTGAAGCTGTGCAAACCCAGATAGAAAGGAAAATGGGAAACCTCCCAAAACAATCATACCAGGCCACAATTGTTCCTGTCTGTCCTCACAAACAGCCAAAGCCTTGGTTGATACTGGAGTGGAGACCTTGTTAATTTATGGAAATCCTAAGAAATTCAAAGGACAGGGTGTGATTATTACAGGCTTGGGAGGAAAACAAGTTGAAGCTGTGCAAACCCAGATAGAAAGGAAAATGGGAAACCTCCCAAAACAATCATACCAGGCCACAATTGTTCCTGTCTCAAAATATATAATAGGAATAGATATCCTAAAAGGACTTACCTTGAACCTCCCTGATGGCCAGTACCAATTTGGAGGAGAGAACTGTATCAGTGCCCGGGCAATTTTAGTAGGAGACAAGTGAAAATCCCTTCTGTGCAGATTCCAGCTGCAACCAAAGTCATGACACTGAAACAGGACAGGATCCCAGGCAGGCATGAAGAGATTTCCCAGAGAATTAAAGATTCATTGGCTGCAGGTGTCTTAAAATCAACCACTACAGCCTGGAACAATCCAGTCTGGCCTGTTAAAAAGAGTGATGGGCCATGTGAGGGGCCAGGGAGAATGACTGTGGATTTTGGGGAATTAAGTAAGCACCCCCCACCTCTCATGGCAGCTGTACCAGACACTGTCACTTCAGTAGAGTTCAGAAGCACCCTGGCACTTGTGTGCTGGGGCTGATTTGGCCAAGACCTTTTCCACTATCCCAGTTGCAGAGGAACATTGGGATCAGTTTGCTTTTACAGGCAGGGGCAGCAGTAACCTCTTCCAGGCTGCCTCAGGGGTGGGTGCACAGTCCAACTGTTTATCATCAAATAGTGGCTGAGCATCTGGATGAAGTGAAACTGTCTCCTCACATGCAAATAGGACACCATACAGATGACATCTTGATTCAGGGCAGCAATGAAGAGGAATTACAGCAAATACTCAAGTTGGTTGTGGAGCATATGAAACAGAAAGGTTGGGAAATTAATCCTACTAAAATTCAAGGATTGTCTCAAGTGGAGAAATTTTTGGGAGTGCACTGGCACTGTGGCCATGGGGAGATGCCACCTAAAGCCTGGCAGAAAATCCTGGACTTTGCAGTACCACAGAATAAGGAAGAGGTGCAGAGATTCTTTGGACTGTTTGGAGACAGCACATTCCACATTTAGGGCAGATTTTGGCCCCGTTGTATAAAGTGACCAGGAAGAAAGATGAATTTGAGTGGGGCAGTGAGCAGCAGGCTGCCTTGGAGTTAGCAAAGAGGCTGTTCAAAGGGCTTGAGATTTATGGTCCATGCAAAGAGGAGGAGTGGGGTTGAAGGGATCTGTAAATGGGTCATATGTGAACTGGAGCCTCTGGCAAAAACAGGGAAAGAAAATTGCCAGAGGTGGGAAATAACTCTGCTCCCTTTGAGAAGCAGCTGTTGGGCTGGTATTGGGCACTGGTGGCAACAGAACAGCTCACAACAGGACATGAAATGGCTTTTTGCCCTGAAATTCCTATTAGGCAGTGGGTTAGAAGTTCTCAGTTTGGTGGAAAACCCACTGAATTGGGCACACTCAGGAACTGGGCACTATAAAATGGAAGTGGCATATTCAGGACAGAGCTAAGGTGGGTGTGGTGGGGTTGCTGCACTCCACGAGCAAGGAGCTGCTGCCCCCATGAAAGATCAAGAGGTGAAGGCTGATCCTGCAGCTGAACAGGATCCCCTGTGTGATGGGGAAAGACCCTGGATCAGTCAAGGCCTCTTGAAAAGGAATATGTGTGGTTTACAGATGGGTCAGCTAAATATGTAGGAGGAAAAAGAGTTTGGAAGACAGCAGCCTACCCCCCTCACTCAGGGAAATTTCTAGAGACAACAGGAGAAGGGAGAAGTAACCAGTGTGCTGAGTTATGTGCAGCATATATGGCTTTAGAACAAGGTGATTTGGAGGAGTGTCATCTCTACACTGATTCTCAGCCAGTGGCTAATGGATTGGCTACCTGGCTGCCAGCATGGGTAGCCAAGGACTGGAAAATCTATTCCAAAGAGGTCTCGTGCCAGCATGGGTAGCCAAGGACTGGAAGATCTATTCCAAAGAGGTCTCAGGAAGGGAACTCCAAAAGGATATTTGGGAAATAGTTCAAAGAGCTGAGGTGACTGTATTTCACATTGATGCTCATAGTGCTACAAATTCACTAGAACAACTGTCACCAACAACGGGGCAAAGATGTCCCAAGCCAGATCTGAGTTCCCTCAGGAGGAGGACCATGAAGGCTTGGTGAGATGGGCACACCAGAAATGTGGGTGTCTTGGGGAGGAGGCCTCTTACAAGTGGGCCCAGGGATGTGGCTTAGTGATGCCACTCAATATGATCAGTCCAACAACTGCCCAGTGCCCTGTGTGCCAGCATGTTCTTGGGCATCTGGTGCCAAATGTTGTGAGAGGAGGACTGGGGAGAGGGAAGTTGCCAGGACAGGTCTGGCAGGTGGACTGCATTGGATCTTTGCCCCAGGACTGAGGGTGTCAGCACATTTGCAGAGCATTAGACACATCCTCTGGACATTTGATTGCTTACCCCTGTGAAAAAGATCCTCACTGTAGCAGTATCTGTACCACAGATGTACTGATCGTGTGCTGTGGAATCCCATCACAGAGTCAAACTGAGGAGGGGTCTCATTTTTGAGACAAATTTGTCCACCAGGATGCCAAGCAGCATAACATTCATTGGGTTTTTCATATACCATATTATCCACAAGCTGCAGGATGGATTGAAAGGAAGAATGGGCTACTTTGACTCACTGGGAAGTTGTCCCAGGAGCAATGGCTCCATACTGGGACGCTCAGAGGCTGCTGGGCTAGATCTGCATGCATTGGAACTGGTAAAAATAAGTCAAAACCAGACAAGAGTTACTAACACAAGGATAGGAATCCAAATTCCCCCAGGAGACGTTGGTCTGATAACTGCTTGCTCAAACTTAGCCCTGCAGGGTGTTCATGTTGTGGGAGGAGTGATAGATGCAGCCTATCAAGGAGAAATTAGGGTAATCCTGTTAAATAATGGTGAGCAAGGTTTGGTTACTCAGCCCCAGGACAGAACAGCACAGTTACTGATACTGCCAGCTTTAAAAACAACGATGAGAAGGGGGCAGCCACCCCAGGTTACCACAGACCGTGGGGATAAAGGGTTTGGATCCACCAGCTTCAGTGTTGGAGCAGAGGTGTGGGGCCAGGGGCCAGGTGGCCACCCTGAACCAGCTCAAGTCATAGCTGCAGGGCAGGATAAGACCATCTTAATCGTGAAGGAACTGTGGACCTTGGGCAAGCCAGAGTATCCCTGTGTCCTGGGAGTGCAGGGGGGAGAGGGACAGTTCTGCACCTGGTGGCAGGTGAGGGTTGTGGCTCATCCGTGCCCCAAAGGACTGAACGAAGTGCTGGGGTTAAACCCCCAGCCCTCAGTCAGGGTTAACATACAGATGGTGTCCACAGCCAGGCAGGGAAGACCCTCCTGACTGGTTTTCACCCAGGGCCTGGCCAGCCTTGGGTGGGAACCAATTAGGAAATCACTACCAGGTGCCTCCCCCTTAACTTTAGGTGTCCCAGCATAAAGGCTGACTCTGCTTGCAGCAAATGGGTGAAGATTAGCTATGTAGTGAGTATACTATGCAGGGTTTCCAGTTGCTGGAAGGGCCCCCTGAC
>NW_008604870.1:0-13211 GCF_000691845.1 Merops nubicus | reverse complement strand
ATGGTTTGAGACCAGAGGGAGGGATCTGGTCCCTGTGTTGCCCATTGATGACAATTCCTTCCTACTGGGACAAGCAGTCAGCAGAAGACCATCCCAGAGGGAGGGAGGCTCTGGGGGGTGCATCCAGCTTCCTCTGGCTTCCCACCCCTGCCAGCTGGGCACTCCTGGGCTTGTCTCTTGGCCAGGAATCCCCACTCCACTCCTCACACGTGGTGTGCAGCATCTCATAGGTCTTTTCATGCTTCTTGCACAAGTGCTTGTTTACCCTTAAACACATATCCTGGACTTTTAGGAATAACAAGTGAAGTGAGGGTGACTTGTGGGATTTAACAAGACCAAGTGTTGAGTCCTGCATTTTCACAGAACTGCTATGGTTGGAAAGGACCTTGAAGGTCATCAAGTCCAACCATTGAGTCATTATCTCTACCAGGCCCCTTCTACACCATATCCCTGAGCACCCCATCTAGATGGCTTTGAAATACATCCAGGGATGATGATTCAACCACTGCCCTGGAAAGCCTGTTCCAGTTCTTGTCCCAACAACCCCAGGCGACGCTCCAGCTGGGGGAAGAGTGGCTGGAAACTGCCTGGCAGAAAAGGCCCTGGGGGTGCTGGGGGGCAGCTGGCTGAACAGGAGCCAGTGTGTGCCCAGGTGGCTAAGAAGGCCACCAGCATCCTGGCCTGGGTCAGAAATAGTGTGGCCAGCAGAAGATTGTGCCCCTGGACTCAGCCGTGGGGAGCCCACAGCTCAAGTACTGGGATCAGTTTCAAGTTTCCTGGTATAAGAAAGGCCTTGAGGGGCTGGAGTGGGTCCAGAGAAGGGCAACGAAGCTGGTGAGGGCTCTGGGGAACATGGCTTGTGAGGAGCAGCTGAGGGACCTGGGGGGGTTTAGGCTGGAGAAGAGGAGGCTGAGAGGAGACCTTCTGTCTCTCTACAGCTCCATAAAAGGAGCTTGGAGTGAGGTGGGGGTTGGTCTCTTCTCCCAATAAAGCAGCAATAGGATGAGAGGAAATGGTCTGAGGTTTTGATTGGATCTTAGGAAGAATTTCTTTCCTGGCAGAGTGGTGAGACCTTGGCCCAGGCTGCCCAGGGGGGTGGCTGGGTCCCCATCCCTGGATGGGATCAAAAAACACGTGGATGTGGAACTTCAGGACATGGTTTAGTGGTCACGGTGGTGTTGGGTTGATAGTTGGACTTTTGATGATCTTAGAGGTCTTTTCCAATCTTAATGATTCTGTGACTTCCTCTTACAGTGGGTGCTTGAAGGGCAGACTGTGCTACTGGTAGTTTCTGTGGTTACCTCACACAGGAGGTGCTCATGACTGGTGGGTCCCATTCAGAGTTTTAGAAATTTTAGAGTTCTTACAGTTTCTGGCAGTGCTGTTTGCCCCTCTGTTCTTAGGGAGCCAGGCAGTTGGCCTAGAGACATCCTGCCCAAGAGATTTCTCTGTCACAGCTCGTGAACATGAACCAGCTGAATTCGGGTTGCGTGAGGCATCGAGCCCAAACCTGGCAGACTTTCCTGTTGCATGGTGGGGTCAGAGTTTCCAAATGAGGGCAGAAGAGAGGAGAATGGTGTTTCCCCATATTTGAGCCACAGCACAGTGTGTGCATGTTACTAATGTGTTGATTTTTTCAAGAGAAGCCTCTGAAAGCATGTTGGGCAGGGAAGGAATTGTCCACGTCTGCCAGACCTCGAGTTCTGTGGTGACTCGTTGACATTGCAGGGCAGGAGGTGGCTGAGGTTTCTCAGGCTGAGATCATGTTGTGACCCACATCAGGAGTGTACCAGTCTGTGCTGCAGCAAGGTTGGGTAGAAGAGTAAACTGGGAGGAGGGCAGAGGGTGAAGGAGTGGGATAGGTGGGATGGCTGTCATGGTTTAGCCTCGCAAGCAGCCGAGACCCCCCCAGCCACTCACTCACCTCCCAGTGGGGTGGGGAAGGGAACTGGAGGGTAAAGGTGTGAAAACTGGTGGGCTGAGCTACAGACAGTTTAACAGGTGGAGCAAAAGCCGTGCACAGGAGCAAAGCAGCACAAGGAATCCCTCCAGCACTTCCCCCCTGGGCGGGTGCTCAGCATCCCCAGGGCAGCCGGGCCCCTCCCCACGGGGCTGGGGACACAGACCCCGTCACTCCCAGGCCTCCACGTCCTGCTCCTCCCCCTCAGCTTCTCTTGCTGAGCCTGACACTGGATGGCTTGGGACATCCCTTTGGGCAGCTGGGGTCAGCTGGGTCCCCCCCAGTGTCTTGTGCCCCCAGCCTGCTGAGGGTGGGCTGAGAAGCAGAGGAGACCTTATAGAATCATAGAATGTTTGGGGTTGAAAGGGACCTTTAAAGGTCATCTGGTCCAACCCCCCTGCAGTGAGCAGGGACATCTGCAGCTAGAGCAGGTTGCTCAGAGCCCCATCAAGCCTGACTTTGAATGTCTCCAGGGCTGGGGCCTCCACCACCTCTCTGGGCAGCCTGGACCAGTGTTTGAGCACCTTGGCACTGTGCAAGCCTGGCTCAGCAAGAGCTGAAACACGAGTGTGTTCCCAACACTGTTTGGGTCACAGATCTGAAACACAGCCCCAGAGGAGCTATTATTAAAGAAAGTTCACTCCAGACCAGTACTGCTGGAAAACTTCTTGCATATGTTTAGTTTTTCTGAGCTTCCTGCTCTGTGGGCAGCTGAAGCTCTCGTGGCTCTCAAACATGACCAAAACAATCCCACACTCAAGTCACTGACATCACCCTAGCATGGGTTTGGAAAGCTGCTTTGGAGAGTCTCTCTCTGTTATAAACAGTACAGAAAATCCATATTTAGGATCAGCCTAAAGAATGAGGATTGGTGCTGAGTTACTTTAATTCCTGCCTGGGGAGAAGGCGTGAGATACCCACACAGAAATGGAGGGGCTCCTGCTAAAGTTCAGGGCAAAACAGATGGAAGAGGGAGATGTGAGATTGTGATAAAAAATCACAAAGAAGAAAGAGATAACTGGGTAGTGATTGTAGTTTCCAGGGCAAGCTGCCATCAGCAGGGAGTGGGATGAGGGGAATCCCCCCTCAGCCAAGGCTCGCAGAGGGGAGATGTGTCTGCTCCTGTTCTCCATGGGAAGTTTCAGGGCTCAGAACCCATCACAGACTAGAGGAAAACAGTTCTTTGTAGTCAGGGAAGCAACATGGGAAGAGAGCCCATGGGAAGTTATTTTCCTTTCTGAAGTGGTTTGTGGATTGGAGAGCTCTGAGCCCCTGGGGGAGGAGAAACCAACCCAGGGTCTTCTCAGGTACCTCTGTGAGGCAGCTCCAGCCCTAAGCTCTTCACCTGAGGAGGTGATGCACTGAAGAATGTCCAGCAGGTACAGGGACACGGGCAGGGAAGAAGGGACTGAGCAGTTGGGCTCAGGGGTTTCTGCCTGTTTGTGCTGATTGTGGGCAGGGGAATCTGAGATTTTCTGCAGGGTCTTTACACAAAGTGTTTAGAACTCTCACATAAGCACTAGCTGTAAATCCCAGAGAAACGAGTGCATTTTTCTGGGGTTTGTGCTGCAGCATCAGGAACTTCAGCTGTGATTTGCCTCAGGAAGTGTGAGAAGTTTACAGGCCCCCAGGAGCCCTTCTGAGCAGTGAAAGCGTTGAGGCTGGGTGGGCAGAGCTGGCAGCAGCTCCAGCACTGGAATTTGGAGGAGGGGACTTGCTGACTTGGCAGCAGCCCAGCTGGCAGCGAGGCCCCGAGCTCAGCCTGTCGGGGAGGGATGATGGCCAGCAGGTCCTGCTGCCCAGGGTGCCAGGGCTCTGCAGCCCCCAGGGCTCACTGCCTGGGCTGCCCTGCCCGGGGCTGCTGCCAGCACACTGCTGCCACTCCCGCTGGCTGCCTGGAGGGCACTGCCCTCTGCTCGCAGGGCAAGCCCAGGGGACCCCTCTGCTAGCTCCTGGGGGTCTGCTGGGTGGGCTCCCCAGTGGGCTCCCCAGACTGGCAGGGGTGTGCCACACCAAGGGGAGCACAGCGTGCCAGCAGGGCTGGGCAGGGGCAGAACTCAGGGGTGAGAGAGGCACCAAATGCTGACCACAAGATGGACAGGAAGGTCCTGAAGTTCTTCATCTTTCACCGCTCTGTGAGTTGTTGGTGATGTTCTTGGTGACCTCCATGAAGATGATGATCAGATGGTAGATTGTCTGCCTGTGGGTGAAGGTGATCTGTACTCTATGACTTTATTTGATGTTGCTTGGTTTCTTTTCCCTCTTTGGGGTGAGAACACCCTGGTGGGTGGAGGATCTTCATCAGGAGTAGCTGGCAGGGTACCACTCGGCTGAGCTCCTGAGCTTTACTGCTTGGAGGAGGTGGAAGAACACTCACTGCTCTCACTTCAGGACTGGGCTGGGATGTGGAGCTCGTGCATCAGGCTGGGGGATGCTTCTTTCTGTTAGAGTGGCTGGACCACACAGGTACAGCTCATGTACCAACAGCAGGAGGAGGTTACACAGAGTTCAGCATTTGCTCTTCTCTGTTTGTCTGATGCACACACAGCCATGGTACCTGTGTGCCACTGCTTTGAGACTGCTGCCAGAAGATCCCAAGGAAGATCTGAGCTGTAGAACTCAGAGCCAAGGTGCTTAGCAGTACTCCTGGCTCAGCTCCATGTGTGTCCTGGAATATGCATTGGCTTTGGAGGTGTGGGGGCTTGGACAAGAGTGGTCCAGAGCTGCAGGAGGGTGAGCTGCTCCCCTGACCCCCTCTGGATGCTGACAGTGCCCGTGGCTCAGCAAACAGCAACTCTGTGGCTCACAGTGAATCTGGCACATCAGAGACCTGATGTTGACTGTGTGATGTCTGGGAGCTGGCAGGAGCCTGTGGGAAGAGGAGCTGGCCCAGGAAAGGCAGAGCTCCCACCGTGCCCCAGCCTGTCCCTAGTAGCAGTGTCTAGGCCTTCCCCCAACTTGACTTTTCTCTGTGTGTTTTATTCTAAAATATTTCATGGCCTGGGTCGTATTCAGGGTGTTTCCTTCCCTTTTCCATCCTGCTTCCTGGCCCAAAGCAGGCTTTCCAAATCTCAGGGCGTTGCTGAGTCTTGGCAGGACACTTCTACAAGACCCTGGTTGTGGAAACCTTCCTCTCTTTGGGTGAACAGCACTGGGGTCTCTGCTCCATTTCTGCTGGATCTGTGGCCAGTAGCAACACTTGTGCTGGTGGGACGTGGCACAGGGCTGAAGGTCTGAGTGCTTACAGGGTGGAATTGGACAAACTGAAGGAGGAGCAGCAGAGCAGGGCTTTTGTTTCTAGGGGTCTAGAAGGACTAGGACTCGGGATGTCCTGAGCTGCTGGTCACCAGCAGGGCTGGTGTCTCTGTCTCTCCATACTCTGCTGCCAGGTTTGGAAGCAGTTAAACAAGCGTGGAGTCTGCCCCATGTGGCAGTTTGTCTTTAGGAGAGGCACAGGGAGAGCAGTTTCCCATCAAGACAAAGTGTTTTCAACACTTACTGTTAAGAAGCTTCACGTCAAGGATTTAGGACTCTGTGCCTGGTTCCTGCCCATCACCAGCTGCTGGTGGCAGAGTTGGGTCCCTCGTAGGGATGCCACCTCTGATGCTGACAAGTGCTGGAGGAACCAGAATGATCAACCAGAGGTCTGTAAAGGCTGTGCATAGTTAAAGGGATGGTTGTGATCAGAGCAGTGTGTGTATGTGGGAGAAATGGGCCCATTCCAGTGGGATTTTTCTCAGTGACTCTATGGGAACAACATCACATCATCTTCTCTTCATCTGCTGGGTAGTTTCTTCACTTTTTTGTTTCCCCTCCAGTTCTTGGAGAGGGCAAGGAAAAACTGTTGGGCCCAGCTTTGACCCTGGCTTGGGCAAAGAGGTCAATGTTGCTGTGCCTGTTTTTGTGGAACGTAGGAACTGAACATACTGAACATACAGCCCCACTTGTTACACACCTTGGGCCTCTGCAGCTTGTCACAGCTCTCCTCTTCATCTCGGGTATTTTTATAACTTCTGGGCAGCTTTAATACAGAATAAAAGGTGGAATAAGCTGCACCCACCTAACAGTCTCCTTTGTGCACTGATACATTGAAGATGTTCTGCTGATATTTAACCAGAAAGCCAAAGCTAAAAAAAGAGCTTCAGAGAAGATCAGAACAAGCAGAAACCCCAGGAACAGTCCTGAATAGCCTGGATACAGCAAGAGTCCAGAACCATTCTCAACGTGGGGCTTTGGAAACCCACTGGTAACTAACTCCCAGGGGCAGAAGACTTGGTCAGTCAGTCGATGGACTGTGGTGGCCTCTCCTGCCACATATTTTCACTGAATATGTGTCCTTGAGCTAGCTGGACGTGCATGGCAGCATAGCCACAGTGCTGCAGAGCTTCCCAGGAGCTGTAGATCTGTGAAGAATTCTTATTATTGACCCGTGTGCTGCTGCAGGGGTGCCTCAGGTTGGTTGGGCAGGCGTGCACAAGTCTTAACCAGGCTGCAGGGTGGTTCCTTCCTAAGACCAGGGGTTTTTCTTGAGGAGTGATTGTGTGGAGCAGGCACATCAGTCATCCCTGGTGCTTTTGGCAGCCCTCTCTGTGTACCTGCTCTGCTGGTGGCTGCTCCTGAAGCTCTGAGCCTGGAAGAGCTGCAGTAGGATGGTTTTCCTGAGGTCTGGAAATGAGTTTGTTTATGTAGTTGGTGTCTGTGTCAGGACCAAAAGTGTGAGTTCTACTCATGGACCTCCTGAACAGCTCCAGGGGTCACGGGTGGGCTCTTGCAGCAGCTGCTGGAGTCCTCACCACGTGTCCATGGGCACTGACATGGGGGAGACCATCTCAGCCTGGCTTTGGGGTAATCAAATTAAGCTTGAGTACTGAAGTTCAGGTTTTTCCTTGATTTTGTTCTGATTTGCTGATAAATGTTGGCGTTGCCATTTCTCTAGGGGGTCCCCAGTTGCCCCTCTGTGTCTTCTGTCACCCACTGGTGTGTTCCCTCAGACAGAGGCTTGAGTTTCAGCTCTGCTGATGCATTTCTGGTGCTGGAGGTTCCCAGATCAGTTCTCTTCTCCTAGTTTGAAGTATCTGGTTCACTGCCACAGCCAACTGGAACAACACAAGTTACAGCAGCTTTATTTTTGCAGTGGACTGGAGAAAATGAGACTATCCCAGGGGGACCACAGCAAGAAGAACCCAGGCTGTGCTGCAGCCAGCTTGTTTGGAACAAGAGACAGTGGGATGGGGGCAGGAGGAAAACTGCTGATTTGGGATGTGAAGAGGGTGATTATGAACAAATCTGGCATTTGCTCACCCTCTGCATTTGAGCCACATGCCCAGTAGGGTCTCTGCAGCTCCTTGTCTGCTGGGTGGCTGGGCCTGGGGGAGGAGCTGTGCTCCAGGCAGGCTGGGGAGCTGGTAGCCCCAGTGCTCTTGGCTGCACTGGAAAAGGAGCATCTGATGGCCTTGTGTGACTGGACCCAGAGTGAAGTGGTCTGAGCACTGGAGAAATAGAAGCTGATGCTGACACGAGTGCAAGCCAAGGCCAGTGCCAGGTCTGTTCCCAGCATGGTCTTTCTGCTCCTTTGCTTGGTGGGAGCTGGAGGAGGGGCTGGCAGGGAAGGGGCTGGCAGGGAAGAGGGGCTGGCAGGGAAGAGGGGCTCAGGAGGCAGGACTGTGCTGTTCCCCAGCTCCAGCCTGTACCTGGCAGCCTCTGTGGCTGGCTGTGCAGATGTTCCACAGCAAACGTGCTGAGAGATGAGGGGCTTCTGAGCTGCTGTCTGGGGGAGCCTTGCTTGGCTGCTCAGGGGTGGATGTGTTGCCATTTGCCCTTCTCCAAGCACTGCCCTTGGCAGGATTTTGTAAAACAGCTGCCTGCCTCAGTTTCCCTGTTCATTCAAGAATTGTACCCAGCAGATACAAAGCAGTGAATTTCTTCCCTGTGTGGGGGAGACATTAAGGCCTGGGTTTAGGGACTAAGTAAATCTGTGTGCTCAGCACTAAACTGAAAATGACTTTTGCTGAGGACAACAATTTGGAGATCCTTGCACTTCCCAGGACTGTCACTGCCTTTGTCTCTGATCATGAGCCTGTCACTTATCTGTGGTTATTTTGCAGGGTGGGGGCTGTGCTGACCCCCAGGGCTTTCCAGTGAGTGAGTCTCTTGTCTTGTACAGCCCTAACACTTGTGCCAGCTCTCAGAGCACCCTCCCCCTGCACTGAGGAATATCTGCACGTGTGCTTACACTCTAGAAAGTGTCAGGAACTGCTCAGCAGGCATACGACTGCCTTGGAATACGAGTCACTGGCTCTGAAACGATGCTGGAAACCAGTTAAAAACATGAACTTTGTTAACAAACAAAATCATTAAAAGGTATTTTAGGTTGTATGCTAAGCAGAGGGGCCAAAGAAGTGTGAAGGAGCTCTTAGAAATGCTCAACCTGATCCGTTTTCTTAGCAGGACCAGTGAAGGGCAGGCTCAGGGTGGCTCTTCAGCCCTGGCTGAAGGTACCTCCAGAAAGGCTGGAATTCTGTGGCACCAAGAATCCAGGTTCTGCAGAACTGGCTGCAGGTCTGGGGGCTTTTTGCTTGATTCTTTAATGAGTGTAATGAGGATTTCTATTTAGCTGGTTTCTCCTATGACATCCAGCATCTTGATCTCTCATTTTTCCAAAGTGAAATCTTGGCTCCTGGCTCTTTGTGGCCACTGCTGTGCTTGGAGCTGATGTTCTTCTGCAGTGAACTCTGCAGCCCAAGTTCTCCCCCTGAAGGAGCACCAGGCAGCTCTGAAGGTGGGAGTGGTTTTCTCCATGGTCATTGCTTTACCTGTATTGGTGTGATGGTCACCTGCTGGTTTCTTGCCTGGGAGCTCAGTCTTACAGCTTCTCACAGGCTGCCACCATCCTGTCTGCCCTGGCCAGGGTGAATCCTTAGGGGAGTTTCTGACTGCACTGACCCCCTTGCCAGGTCCCTCGTGCATACATTGAGCAGTGTAGATGGGCTGCAGATCCCTGTGTCCTCCACACAGGTCTCTCTCCTCCAGCAGAATGACTGTCCCAAGCTCTTCTAACCCCTGCTTTATCCCTATAGAAACCTTTCCTCTCATCCCATGGCTCTTTAGTTTTTATAAAAGCCTTTGGTGAGGATCTTGGAGGCTGTGGAGAGGCAGGTGGGCTGTGTCACATCTGTCCATGTGGTCACTGACCACTCCAGACCCTCCCAGGCTTGCACGGCCAGGTTTCTGTTACAGAAGCTGTGTTGGCACTGCCCAGGTAGTTCCTGGGGCCATCCTGGTTCCTCCTGGGGGCCTTGTTATTGGATAAAGCCTCAGATTTGTTCCCAAAAATGTTCTAGGCAGATGCACCGTGTGCTTTGATAAAATCAGCTGCTGGGGTTTAGCAAGTGACTGGGTGGGTGGGTTGGAGGGTGGTGCACAGGACAGCCTTGGTGATGGAGGGGCCTCTCTGGGTTGTGAGTCTTGGTGTTTGATTCGTGTCAGCAGACCCTGCAGGTCCAGAAGCGACCTGGGTGTCTCTGTTTTCTGGTTGCCAGCTCCAGTAGCACCAACTTCACTCCTCAGCTGTGCTTTCCCCATATCCAGGGGTGGTTACAGTGAAAGGTGGGACACTGGGGAGGTTTCACAATGCTGTTACTGGTCTGGCATTCAGGCAAGTCAGAAACCTCTGGCTGTGGGTGTGCTGCCAGCTGCCAGGAGATGGGTTACAATGTGCAGGGTGCCTGGGAAGGTTTCTGCAGTCCCTGGGAAGGTTTGTAGGACCCCAGGGAAGGTTTGTAGGACCCCAGGGAAGGTTTATATGATACCAGGGAAGGATTGTAGGATCCCAGGGAAGGTTTGTAGGACCCCAGGGAAGGTTTGTGCAATCCCTGCCTGTGCTGCCTTTGGGATGTGCTGAGTGTAATTTAGGACCAGGCGCTGCCTGGAGAGCTGTAAATGCAAGACTCATGCAAAAAGCAAACAGCAGTTGCTGGGATCACTGTGGCTCTTGAGACCCTTTTTTGGGGTTTTTTTATTTCAGTTGTTTTCTTTTTGTAAATAAAACAACCATAAAAATGCCAGAGCATGTGCCAGTGGGACCTGCAGTGGCATCTGCAGTGCACAGAGCTCATCAAAGCACATGCAGGCAATTAAAATAACAGAACTGCTGCTCCAGACTGTGCAGGCTTCTAAACCTTGAGGCAATGGGACACTTTGGATGGAAGTTCAGAGCCTTTCTCAGTTCAACAAGTGCATAAGATACTGCTGCAGTTTTAAGTAAATGCTCTTGTTCATGAACCTGTGGATGTCCTGCCCAGAAATGGACACTGGAATACAAGCTGGTCCTCAGGGTGAGCAGGGTGGAGACAGTTTTAGGGACTGTGGTTTTGCATTTTCATGTGTGCTGCTGGGTAACCACTGGCTGGTGAGCCCTGGGAGGGGCTCAGTGAATAAAGCACTTCGTGGCTTCCAGCAGAGTCAATGGCAAGTTTCAGTAGTCAAAAGCTGAAGCTAGAAAAATCTTGTGTGAAAAGAAAATGTGTCTTTGGGAGCTGAGGTGACTGATGATGAGAACATCTAGAACATGCTGCATCATGCAGCACTTGGATCGTCCTGCTCTGTTGCTGTGTTGGGTATCTCCTCTGCTCTCTGAGCTGTAGCTCAAGCAGGAAGTACCAAATTACCAGAATAGATGCATTCTGACTTTTAAATTCTGGGATTTGGAGGATTGTTCTTGGTCCCTGTCTTTGCAAGAGGTCCACGTGTCCCTGCCATGCCCAGACCTCTGTGTTAGGTCTGCCTCACCTACCAAGAGCTCAGGTCGTACCAAGTCTTCAGTCTTCCCAGAGCCCATATTTCCACCCCAGTCATGCTTGTGGTGGCCAGTAATGACTGTCTCTGCTTTGGGAAGAATCACAGGGGCTGAAGCTTTCCCATCTTACTCTCAGACAGCTCTGGTTGCCATCCAGCTCCAGCCTTCAGGATGTAGAATTTTGAGCTGCTGCATCCAGGGAAGGGTTCAGCCAGACCTCAACAAGATCTCTGTTCTCTGGCAGATTTGGTTATCATAAATATGTCTCTAATCCACCTCTTTGAGTCACACTTCTGACCATGCAGTGCTGAAGATGGGACAAGGAGCAGCTGGAGCACCAAAGAACCACTGGACGGGTGTTCTACAGGGGCATTCTTCATAGGTGCTTTAAAATGGATCTGAGTGGGGTGTTCAGCATCCTCAGAAACCACCCCCTGTGTTTCAGGACACTGAAATGATCATTGCTGATAGCTCTGGAGAGAAGGGATGTGAGCTGCAGCACCTGACATTGCAGTAGCCCTTAGCATGTGAAGTGGAGGTTTCAGGTTTTGTGGTCCAGCAGCTGCTGGGAACTGCAGGCTGCTAGGGCTGGGGGTTGGAGGAAAGGGCTGGAAACCATTCCCCACCTTCAGCTCCTCTGCTCTGTGTTTTCCTGCCTGTTTTGGCTTTGCTGTGCTTATCCCAAGGATGCAATCTTGTCATCTTCAAGCTGTGACAAGCCTGAGATAAGCTGATGAATGACAAATGCTGCTTTCTAGTATCAGCTAACCCTCAGAGCGTGGACAGAACTTTACAGAGCCTTCTGTGAGTCAAGGGTTGAGTCAGAGCACAGCAGGTGGCTGCAGGAGCTGCCAGTGCTGTGGGGCAGCTGCCAAGGGATCTTTGGGCATTTAGGAAGTGGAGCCCAAAGCTTTGAATTCCCTGTCAGGTCTCTTTGTTTCTGCAGGAAGTTCAGAACTCTTGTTTAAACTAATCCTTTGGTGATTAATAGCCCAGTCAGTGGTGCCTGCCTTTTCTTTGGCTGTAAGTTCAGCAGTGCCTGGTCCTGCATCTTTAGGGTGCCAAACTGATCTACTGATCCACTGTGATCCAGTTGGAGCCAAACTGATAACTGTGACCAGCAGATGGAGAGAGGGGATCCTGCCCCTCTGCTCTGCCCTGGGGACACCTCCCCTGGAGTCTGTGTCCAGCTCTGAGCCCCAGCACAAGAAAGATGTTGACATATTGGAGTGTGTCCAGAGGAGAGCCACCAAAATGATGAGAGGTTTGGAGCAGCTCTTGTATGAGGCCAGGCTGAGGGAGTTGGGGTTGTCCAGCCTGGAGAAGAGGAGGCTCTGGGGGACCTTACAGAGACCTTCCAGTACCTGAGAGGGGCCTATATGAAGGTGGGGAAAGGTCTGTTCACAAGGGTTTGTAATGACAGGACAAGGAGTCGTGGGTTTAAACTAGGAAAGGATAGATTTAGACTGGATATTAGAAAAAAAGTTATTTAATATGAGGGTGATTGATAGATCACTGGAATGAGTTGCCCAGAGAGGTGGTGGAGGCCCCATCCCTGGAATTATTCAAGGTCAGGCTTGATGGGGCTCTGAGTGACCTGACCTAGGTAGAGGTGTCCCTGCTTGGGTCGGGAGGTTGGACCAGATGACTCCTAGAGGTCCCTTCCAGCCTAAAACAGTCTGATTCTATTCTGTTCTGTTCTGTTCTGTTCTGTTCTGTTCTATTCTATTCCATTCCATGATCCAATGCCAGCTGGTCCAACAAGGAGCTAACCCATTCTCCATGCCTGCCCTAGTGCTGAATGCCTAAACAACCCAAAAGCCATCAGAAAACTTTGCTTGATTAGTTTTCCATTCATGAGCTGAAATTATTACCCACAAGTTCAGAAACATGTCAGAAGGGATCTCTGGAGGTCGGGTGGCCCAGCCCCTTGCCCAGAGCAAGGCCAGCTCTGGGGTTGTGTTAGATTGCTCAGAGCTCATGTGAGCACCAAAGCCGTGAGGCAGAGATGCTGCTGTCCTCAGTGGCAGTGAGCTATTGGTGCTTTAAGTAAGAGCCCACTTGGTCTTCTGATAATTTAGCTGCTCTCAGTGGCTCAGAGGTGGAGACAGTGGCAGGGACAGAGAGGTGAATTAGGCTGATGTTTTCTCACATTTCTGGTTAAAATCTAACAAAAAGCCAGCAAGCCTGCTGAGTGGTGTTGGGTCGTGGGGCTTCTAAGGCCCCGTTCCATTAAACTGCTCTGGGTCAGAGAAGGGTCTGTGCCTTTTGCCAGGCTGCTGGCAGCAGCCCCAGGGGAAGCCCGTGCCGTGTACCCAGCTCTGTGCCCAGCAGCTCTGCAGGCACAGGGCAGCAGTGGAGGCCCTTGGCTGTGCACTCACCCGGAGCTGGCAGCTCCTCTCCATGTCCCTGAGCCTCTCCTTGGAGAGTCTTCTGGGCTGTGGCAGCTCCTCCAGC
>NW_008604869.1:0-29082 GCF_000691845.1 Merops nubicus | reverse complement strand
TACTAAAGGAATATTTTAAATCATTTGGCTGTTGTTGACATCATAATACCATGAAAGTCAACATGAAATATGAGCAAAAGATCCTTTTTGAGGATCAAGAGTTTGTTCCTGTATTTGTGCTGTAGATTAATTTTTTATACTATCCACCTATTATAGTGCAAGATTCCTTTTGATCTCATGGAGAATTACACATGAGTATCAACTGCAGAATATGTAGTAATTGAGATTCAAAAGAAAAATTTCTCTTTGGTCTTTGAATTTTTTTTTTTCTGATGGAGTTGAGGACATTCTTAGACAGCTACACACACTCCATAAGTACCTACTTCCCTGTAACATAGATTGCAGATAAATTGCTGCATAGGTGTCATGATGTAGACACCACAAATTATCGTGAAATATTTTTTTTTGTGAAAATGTTTCTCCTGGATTTGAAGATGAAATAGCAATTATGAGAAAGATAACATGTTACATTCTTAAATCTACAGGGTGATAAAATCACCAGTTACATGAAAATTTGGCTGGAATGGTTTTGTTTATTTAAAAAAAAAAAAAAAAACAAACAACAACAACAACACACACACAAAAGAAACCAAAACCTACTTTCACTTGCATGTGGATTTTTCTGGTTACAAAGTGATTTAATCTGCTTATTTCCTTTGTCTAGATTTTTTTAACACTGTAGAATTAATAACCCCATTAGCACATACTAGCCTTATTTTTCATTGCTGTATTTTTCTTTGTTAGATTGGCATAAAATTCGGAATGCAGCTTTGGACGTGAAAAGCATCACTGGCCTGGAGATTCAGCTTCTGAGATATATAAATATATGTATATCTATATATTTTTACATATATTTTATGTATTTTTAACACATATCTATGTTTTTATGTATATATTTCTATCTATTTAATTTTTATATATGCAAACATGAACCAAGGCTCTTCTGTTGATAAGCAATGTATGTGACCCATGACGGGCAGTTTGCTGTTCTGCTGGAGTGAAATATTACAATTAGACCTCACAGGCTTCTGCACCACTGGACTTGGACTAGGTCAGTAATGGACTCTTCCAGCTCCAAGGGTTTTAGTTTGTTGGGTTTTTTCCCCATGATGGATTATTGATACACTCATATGCAAGTTTATTGCAATATTCCTCTGAGACCCCTAGCTTTTTATGAATGAGAAGGTCATTTATAAATGTTTAACCTCATTGTATTTTATTATTTTTCCCATGGGACAAGACTGCTGTGTTTTCTGTAAGAGACTGCAATCAGATTTTGCAACCACACAGATTTAATGTTGTGCATATTACTCGGGTTTAGATAACTGAAGAGTCTGTAGAGAAAAATGTGTTTGATTTCAGTTCATGGAGGTGTCTTTTATGCATACATTACAGTAGAACATAGACTTCACCAAGACCAGAAGCCTTCAATTCTAAGTTATTGATGCAGGGCCAGTCTTTGCCTAGCATGCAGTTTTCCATAATCCTAAAAACTTCAAAACCGTTTTCTCTGACACATCTGATATTTGTTGGAATGCTTTGGAGTCCACTATTTGTGGATCTCTGTTTGAACCATGGGGTCATATTGATGCTTGATTTGGTGACTCAGTTGTACTTCATATTTCTATTTCCTGGTCTTAGTTCCTGAATCTTACACCTTTTGGCATAACATATCAGTCACTATAACATCTAGTTTGTTATAATCTATTTTAAAAGCATTAATATTAACTAGAAAAATCTTTACCCAGGGAAAGTCCAGAATTTGAACGTGTGCAATCATAAGTTGCATTTATTATTGCAACATAAAATATCAATTAGTAAATGTTAGAGTTAAAGCAATAAGAACAACTCTGTGATCTGAAAGACAGATTCGGGATCAGGTGCTGAAATTCTTCAAGTGTTTCTTCCCTGGCTTAGAGCTCTAAAGGCACCTTCAATATTATTAGTATGGCTTGGTAGCAAATTATGACCGTTTATTTACATTATCACTACATCCAGAAGCCCCATGATCAGTCTCACCCCAGAAGAAGAGACACCATCTCCAAGTGGAAAGCTGCCTAACAGCATTTAAAGGAGTATTGCCACAGTTTAAAAGCAGTTTCCCAAGATTTTGGGGAAGGCGTGGGGGTGGGAAGAGGTCCTCATCATGGAGTATATTGCATATGGGAGGGGAAATAATCTTTACATACTGCAAAGATGATGTCAGTGCAAACCCCAGCTGTACCTGAGACAGCTTCTAGAAGTTTTTTGTGGAACATGTTCTCCCGCATGCAAGTGTATCCATGACTAGTACCACATTTTGAACTTCTCACATAAAATGGCTTAGATTGATTATGAAGCCCAAGGTGCAGGACTGTACTTCCACATCAAAGCTATATTAAACGCAGAATAGGGAGGAGGATGTGAAATGTATTACACACATCAGTGAGGGAGTAGTTGGCAGCTCAAACTTGGAACTCTTGAAAGGTTTAGGAAACATAGTTTTAGTTAAACTAAAAGGTGTGTTTGTCAGTGTTGTGTGGCAATGTTAATTACCAAATTCTCAGTATGCTTTTCAGTGGCCCATGAGACTTTAGATTTGTAGATTCAGTTCAGCATGTAGTACCAGCCACAGACAGCTCTATCATATTAGTATTTGAGTGGTGCATACACAGGACTTGTAACATTAACAGAAGCATCTAATTGGTGTTTTGCCTGTTTATAAATTGCACCATAACAGTGGTTTTAGTCTGCACAATACCATATTTTTGCATGCTGTTTAACATAGTCTGTTGGCCACAGAGAAGGGTCTGCCCTTTCACAGTGGGATCTGTTATTTCACAGGGAAGTACAGTGGTTCCTTGTTCATTTGTTAGTGTTCTAAGACAAGTTGATTTATTGCCTTAAATGCAGAGGATTATGGGTCCATAGTATATTTAATAGCTTCAGAAACTTATCTTCTTGTGTGTGAAATCAGGCAGCTCTTTTTCTCTGAGAGACATCTGAAATTTGTGTTGAAGTCCTGTAAATACCAGAGGGTAGACCAGGTTGTTGTATCAAACATTTTGATAGGACGTTCTGAAACTAAATAATTTTGAGGCATTCTCTGTGGGGAGTATTGGCAATGAGAGTACAATGAGATCAAGATGCAATTGTCAGCTGGCAAAGAAATAGTCTTATTCAATAAAGTGTCAAAAGTGACAATTTTTGATAGGGACACAACTAACAGTTTTCCTTCCTCCTATGCATTTTCCTTAGTTTGTTGCTATCTAGCAATAGGCTAGAAACAGTTCATGTTTCCCTTCAAATGCCTGAACTCCACCTTGCACACAAACACATGCCCATACTGTTTTTTCCTCCTGTCTTGAGTAGATGGGGTAGAAAACAGTCTTTTTGGAGAGCCCAGGGAATAACTGTCTATATTCCTCTGAAAATTACTTGGTGTGCATCCTAAATAAGGACAGCTGGCTTTCATGAGTAGGTGAATAATAAAGTGCATGTATACGTGTGTGCATAAGGTGCCTGTTTTAAAATATCTCTGATGGCTCTAGCTTGCAGTTCCTGTTTGCTATCTTGCTAAAACCCTCAACTGTCAATATGGACAAGTATCCAGTGTGTTATTATATCACAGATACAAAAGTTTGTTGCTCTTTGTTGTATTTGTTTTTGTATTTGTGGTACATAGAGTTGAATATGGGAACAAGTGGGAAATGACATTGCATGTAACAGCTTAGTTTGCACATTAATTACTGTGAGATCCCTTCCCCTCCTTTCCTCTCTCTTCCCCTTCCTTCATACCTAGTGAAATTTGAATCTGTTGTCTGGGGAATTTGCTAGGGAAGTGAAGTTTTCCATGGTGTAACTTTACATATGAACCAGACTGGATGTTAGTAAGGCTTCAGGCATGTAGCAACAAGGCAAGCTTTTTCCAGTGCTGGTTTACCACCTTTTGTGTGTTCATCAGTGTGCTGTAATAAGGCAACATTAGGCACAGTTCCTTCTTAACACTCTCTCCTGCTAGGTAAGGTCTGTTTCAGCTCTGTTTTTGCAATTCTCCTTTCTGGAATTCAAGTTGTGATAAAACCAGGCTTTCTCCTGTAGTTCAGCTGCTCCTACAATGTACCCCTCAGGACTGCTGAGTCTACTCAACAGTCCGTGGTTTTCAATTATGGGACACAGATGACTTTTAAGGAACTTGGAAAAGGTAACCAAGAAAATTGAACTTGGCAAGATTAAATTTGCTATATAGGGATCTTCAGCTTCACAGGAAAATTCTTAAGGCACGGTGAAGAAAAAAAAAAAATAAAAAAGGCTGAAAAGTACACATCTCTCAGGAAAGTAATTTTTATATCATGATAGTTAAAAAATAATCTGGCCTCTAGCCAGCAGAATACACTAATTTTTGGCAGGTGGAAGAAAAGAATCTTGGGTAGGTTGAGTTATATTTATTACATAGTTACGTAATTTATAGGGTTTTTTTCATCCAATATAAATTTAAGTAAGGCTCTATTGATATTCACTAACCATTAGTTTGTTCTAAAATGAGTAGCACATGTTTATACATCTGATGGCTTAAGATGAGACATAGTGTATCTGAAACAGGCATTGTCTCCCTTACCATTTCCCAGTTATGGCTTTCCCATTCTTAAAATGATGCGTATAAGAACTGCTGTTTTATCTAAAAACTTTTGTACAACTATTGTGCTTGTAGTATCACATTTATGGAATATATCCTTTGGATGCTCCTAAACTAGTGACATGAATAGATTTTACAGATACAGAAAGCTAGAAGTGAAAGTAGTGGCATTTGGGTAGTGGAAGTGTTTCTCATTTTCACCAAGGAAGATGCTGTGCAAAGGTGTTTATATAGCAGTGTTAATCAGAATGGATTTTGTATGTCTGTAAGAGCCCATATATACACTTACATACCATATATACACTGGTAGACTTACTAATACTTGTAAGCATTTTAAAACACAATCCTTACTGTGGTAATATTGTATACTTTTTGATTAACATCTATTTGCTAATCTGTATTTTCTATACAGTGAAGGACCAGAAATCAGATTTTGTCCATAAGGAAATACTGCTTTGCTTTTTAGCACGAGGAAGAGAACACTCCCATTGTCAACCGAGCAAAATGTTAATAGTGCCATACAGATTGCATTTATTTAACATGTGTGATGTTCAGTGGCTGCAACTAAGATTCAGCTCTGGACGGCAATGGAAATATGTGCCGGATTTGCTGAGATGGTACTCAGTGTATCAGGGGAGGGCTTACTTGGAATTAATTCCCATTAGTTATTTTCCCAGTTTGTCTCTTGCAGCCATTCCCCATGTGAATTATTCTAATAAAATAAAAGTTTATATTTTTGACAGCAAGGCTGCAGAAGTGCAGCTTATAGCAGACAGAGTTTTAATATTTTTGTACTAACAGTCTAGAAAATCAGAATATTTTCCCATAATTCAACAGATGTATCCAGAATGCGGTTGTTCTGCCTACAGAAAGCTCTGCAGTTCTTCCTTCCAACAGCTGGAAGCCTGTGGGCCTGAATCATTATGGCCTCATCCCTTCCTTTGTCACTTGGGCCTGATATGCCTTGCTCGGAAAGCCTCCTTGTTTGGTAACACCTGGTGTTTGTACATTCTTATTCTCTGGGTCCCATCAGTATCAGTCACCAAAGATTCTCATCCACTGTGCTGATGCTGATACCATTTATATGAGGTAATTACAAATAGAACTAACATACCTTTGGACACCTGCTTTTAACTTCTGAAATATTGGAACAGAAATGGTCATTGCAAGACTATGTAAAGCACCAGGAGAAGCATGATACAAATGCCAAACCCCTTCACAGCAGTTTAAATATACTACAAAATCACATTGCAAATATTTTTCTCAAGTTGTGTGAACAAAATCTTTATTAAGTGAATTCTGATTTGATACAAAAGGACTCGGTCTTCTTCTCAGGTCTTCTGTTCACCGTCAGGAACAGTGGATGCTTGTACATTATATAAAATAGCGTCGTTAGTCTCCTTTCCTTTTAGTTTTCAGCTATTTTCTAATTGGCTTCTCATACATTCATTTTATTGTACTTGAAGTTTAGTATTTAAATTGCTTAACATGCTCATCAAGTAGTAGAGGGCCAGACCTTGCTACACAATTTTATCATGTAATTTTATAGACCTATCTGCACCTATTTAATCTTCTTCCTTCGTGGACCCGGTCAAATTGCCTATATCGGAAGTACTTGCAGTTCCTTAAAGGCACAGACTTCCACTGGAGATTTATATTCTCATTATGTTTGATGCTTCTGGCAATTTTATTTTTGGATAGTGTAGTCATTTACTCCATCAGGGCTGAAGACATGTGAAGTAGGGTATAAGATGAAGATTTTATTTGTTGATCTTCTAGAAATTTTTAAAGTCTCCAAAATCCAGATTTTGTCTATTTGTCAATTGAGATATAGCTGCTGGTTTGCTAAGTTGCTCCTTAACGTGGCTCAGCAGGAGACTTGGACACTGTGGATAAGAAACCCCATGTCATCTGTTCCACAGTGAGCCTAATCTTCCAGGAAAGTTAGGGCCCTGAGATGGGTATGAGTCCGAGCATCATCAGGTATTAAGGTAGTGCAACTCTCTCAGCAGCACCAGGACACCAAAGGTTACTAAGTGGGTATAAGCACTGTGATAGCTGGTACTCCTTGCTCAGAAAAGCTTCTTCCTACTGGCAGTACTGAGATCCTGCTTCAAAGAGGGCAACATAGATGTGGATGAGCCATAAAATAATGCTTGGAGTGGGATGGTTTCCCATGATGCTCTAAGGGAGGTGTGCATGAAGGGCACATTCTGTCAACACAGGGGCCATGCTGTGGGATGGCTGCAGTGTGTTTGGGTGTGGGTAGATGGCAGTGTGGGGACTTGCTGGAAGCTTTGGGCGTGTCGTGGGCTTGGGAAGCAAGACGTTAGGCTAATAAAATAATGCTTGGAGTGGGATGGTTTCCCAGTATGCTCTAAGGGAGGTGTGCATGAAGGGCACATTCTGTCAACACAGGGGCCATGCTGTGGGATGGCTGCAGTGTGTTTGGGTGTGGGTAGATGGCAGTGTGGGGACTTGCTGGAAGCTGTGGGCTTGGGAAGCAAGAGGTTAGGCTACTAGGGTATGAGGGAAGGATGAGGACCATACATGGAGTGGGAATAATATGTACGGTGGAACGGTGAAAGTGTTTTATTTTGTCTTTCAAATCTTACATGGCAGTGTGGGGACTTGCTGGAAGCTGTGGGCTTGGGAAGCAAGAGGTTAGGCTACTAGGGTATGAGGGAAGGATGAGGACCATACATGGAGTGGGAATAATATGTACGGTGGAACGGTGAAAGTGTTTTATTTTATCTTTCAAATCTTACGTTTTGTTTGTGTTTTGTTTTGTTTTTTAAATGAGCCAAAATTGTATTTCTTTTTCTCATGCAACTTTCTGACCCCCTGGAACAGTAGAAAAAAGAAATGTGTAGTGTGTTTTTGGTTTGTATTTCATTTGTGATTTTGAAGGATGTGAACAAGCAGTCAGGAGAAGTTACTAATCGTAAGGTTAAAGGTGACTCGCTGAAATGGAACTACAAAAGCCAGACTTAATGTGAAAAGACAAAGGCAGGGAAGAGACAAAGAAGGGAGAACTGCAACAGCTTTTTCTACTATCTATCTGTGCAGTGAGGGTGAGGTTAGCTTGCATGTTCCCAGCTTATTTTGGTCCAGTTTGCCCTATTTCAGCATACCTGAAATATACTTGTTCCAGCATGGGTTATTTTGTTAGGTATTTGTCTAAGATCAAACATTTCCTTAAGGCTGATTTCTGTCTTTGTCACTACGATATATGTAATAGGCAAATAAAATAAAGGTAGCAGTCTTTCAGAGAAATCAGTGAAAAGACGGGGCTTATTTACTCTGAGCAGTGAAGAGCAGAAACATCCTGGTTTGTACTGACCCCAGCTGATGAATCTGTATGGTAAAAAGCAGCACCCTGCAGTCTTGCCCCATTGGGTACAGAAGTCTGTCTGCATGAGTCAGGGGCTTCACCCAGACTAACAGACCTTGTCAAGGGGTTTGGCAAAGTGCTAACACACTTTGATGTTTTGCAGCTCAGAGGTATTAGCCAGGTCAGGTATTTTAGCATCAGTCTGTAGACATCCATCCTGAGATGTGTCATTTGAAATAAATGTTTTTGTAATAAATTGAAGGAAGGCAGGTGCCTATTCTACAGAATCAGTAGCAAATACTTGAAAGCAAGTTTTTGTTAAGCATGTTTAGTTTTAAACCTGCTCTGGTTTCTGAAAACAAAGAGTAATCAAATTCAAGAATCAAGATACGAGTTGCAGGCTTTGGTTATCTTTTCATTACCATAGTTACTTACATATTGTTCATATCATAATTATTGTTAACATCCCACTGATTTGGATTCCATGTAGAAATTTAATAAAAGCTAGAATATAAGTGCTAAGATATAATGACAAACTTTCCCTTACCTCTTTTATCAAGTGATACAACATTTTGATATTAACACACATTTAGCTAGTGTATATAGTATTTTTACAGTCATTAAACATAGTGAATAATGCATTGTGAAAAACCATTGCAAAACAATATGTAGCCTTTCAAGTTATTTCTTTCATGTCTTTTCATTCAATTAAACCTGTTTGACATTGTCCAAGTTAACAAGTTACTCTCTTCTGTTCAGCACCTACTGGTGGCAACCCGTAGATCACCATCTTACCCACAAGCATGGGAGACCTCATTAAATCTATTTTTGAGTGAGTTAGCAGATCTCCAAATTAACCTTTCTTTGAAAATAAAATAAAATAAGATAGTAAAGGTCAGCCTTTTTGTACAACAAAGTTTGCTGACCACAGAGATTTTCAAGCCTGATGGCACATTTGACTGCATGGTTGTCTCATCATTTTGGCAGTGCTCTGTTTGATGCCAGCAAGGAATGCTAAGACTCTGTCTGAAGTATGTTAACTTGTAGATTTTTATTTTTTTTCAAAGCAGGAAATGAGAAGTCAAAAAGAAAATGTCTACATTCTGTCTTGGTTTTGTGTGGGGTGTTTTTTTATTTTTGTGTTTGTTTTGGTTTTGTTTTGTTTTTATTTTTCAACAGCAGTGAATTATTTATGTGAAATTACTTTTCTAATATTTTGAGGGGAGAAAAGCTCATCTCTCTATTCACTTGCTAGCTTTTAATGGCAATACAATCTTACATTTATGTTTAATTTATTCTGTTAGAATTCTCTTTATTTCACTAATAGGAAAATACAAATAAATAGATTTTGACACAATAGTTGCAGAAAGACTACATAAGAAAGCCATGTCTGACTTGAATATGGTCTGTAAATGTTTTAAGGCAATTATCTAGACCTCTGAAGGCAAAAATTAAGCCCATATATGCTGGTAGTTATAAATTATATTCAGGTATGTCTGAAGATGTAGGGAAGACTTTTTTTAAGCACATATGATTTCATACTTTTCAGTACAGGGTGCAGAAGCTAACATGCTTCCAACAGAAATAAAAAAAATATAATTCAACTACATTATACATAAAAAAGACTTTTGCAAAATTTTCACATGGGATAATAAAGCATTAAGAAGAAAAATGAAGATGCTAAGAGTACAAATAGCATTTTGGTAATATTATTATAGCAACCTCTCTACTTTTGAGTTTGAGTATGTCTTAGAGAGAACTAAAATGTGATCGTAAAATATGTCAAGTAATGGACAGTGCAGAGTGCAAATATTTGTGGCAAGGTGCAAGACCATTTATTTACTACATAGGTTAAAATTACTGCTACACTGAGCCAGATTCATTTTTCCTTGTCATTTTTTGGTTTGCACAATTTAAATAAATATATTTCCATTGGAAGTATGGTCAAGGTGTGGTGTTCCCCCTCTTGTCACTACCTAATAGAATATGTTAGCATTAGTTAAAGCATTTGGAAGTTAGCTCTGAATACCTCCTCAATGCTGAACTCGATTGAGCTTCTATAACATAAAATCACACAAGGGGACAATGTGACTTGTTAAGGACCTACATATAATATCTAAGTGGGGAAAAAAAGGGTATTAATCATGTGGACTTCAGTGGAAAGATTAT
Source organism: Merops nubicus (assembly GCF_000691845.1). Classification (NCBI taxonomy): domain Eukaryota; kingdom Metazoa; phylum Chordata; class Aves; order Coraciiformes; family Meropidae; genus Merops; species Merops nubicus. The sequence goes on along the minus strand of NW_008604869.1, from coordinate 18,964 downwards.
GTTCTGTATGTCTTATGCTGTCAGTACCAAAATGACTCTGACATTTAAAAAATCATAGATAACTAAAATATTGGTGCAATAAATTCTTTATTAAGCATCATGTTGTGTTAGGTGAGTAAAGAGATTAATTTACGACTTTGTTAAATAGAAGAAAATGAAAACCAGGAATTATTCTCTGTGTCAAAAACTGTAATGTAAAATCTCTCTCAGTAAATTGAAAACCTATTTTACAAACTCAAAAAAATACCCAGAACCTAAAATGATTCTTTCAAGTTTGTGCTAAAAACTGCCTTAGATGGGAAAAAAAAATCCCCATTAAATAAATTTATTTGAGAAGGTGCATATTGAAAAACAATGGGAAGAGAGCATAATTTGATAATAATGATTATACATCAGTGAAGAAATTCAGAAAACTGAAGGGGCAGGAGGACAAATTATGGAGAAATCAGTGGCCAGTAAGTTTTGTGGATTTGGGGGTTTTTATGCTTTCCTTTAGGGAGGCAGATGTTGAACATCTTCTTGTAGCCCTTAAGATGAAAAGGAATGAAAGGAATCTGAACAATGTTAACCAGCTCTAGGCAGAAACAGAAGAATTCCCCATAGTAAGGCAGAAATTGCTGAAGTATTTAGTAAATATTTATCTTCTGTACTTGGATAGAGGAAGAGGCAAAGAGGACAGTTAGATCGTATGATAAAATAGCTATTTTTCTATGGAAATATTAGATTTTAGATATTAATACTGCACGTTTTTAAACACAATGGCCAGATAACTTCATTCAGGACTGCAAAAGTATGTAGTGAAGTAACAGGCAGACATAAAGCAGATGAGTTAAGACTGCAAACACTGATGCAAATGTATAGTACAGCTCAGTTAACATTATGGAAAGACCTCTGTGAAGACCTCTGCCAGTTGTTAATGTTGACTTCTATAAAGTTGTCTAACCATGGAAAAAAGTCAAAGAAATGGAAGTAAGACAGCGCTGTTTCCTATGCTTTATAAATAGTGACCATCTATAGTTTTACAAAGCTTACTGTTTTTCTGGCAAAATAACTGACTGAATGATGAAGGAATCATGAATTTTATTGTTAACATTTGGTGGCATTTTAGCATCAAGACTAATTAAACACTGAAGCCATCTCTGTGATTTTATGGAAGATTTTTAATTGCCAGAAGTTTTATTCATCTTTTCTCCAAAAGTCAAGTTAAACCAGAAATGTAGCTAATGGTAGATCTATGGCCAGTGTTCTGCATGTTTGCAGTGATACCTTTGAGTCTGACTTTCGTTTGTAGCATGCAAGATAGGCAAGACCATAAACCTTGGCAGGTTTATGCCAAGCTATGTTTGCGTTCCTTATTTGAAAATCTTTGAGAAGGCAGATATTAGGAAACTTCTTCAGCAACATCTATTTTATTTCCAGCAGCTGTCTGTAGGCTTTTTTTTTTTTAGAGGCATACTTAGAGTAACTGATATAAAGCCTTTTGAGATTATAAGGAATGTGATATTTCAGACAATCTGCAAAATGGTGGCCTCATAGTAAAAAGAAATTAATAAAAGAAGGACTAGGTATGCACTGTATTAATCTTTTTTTCTCTGTCTATGATCTTTTTTCTTTTACCTGTAATAGAGCTCTAACCTTTAAATGTTCTCTGAGTTGAACAATTTTTCATGATCCAGCTGTCTCAGGATTGTTTTAGTTCAGCTTAGTATTTCTTTTGATTCACTATAAGGTGTTCTTCTTTTGAGCTATTTATGGGTTTTAACTCTTGTGCCAGACAGGGGTTAATAAATCACAATTTGAATAATAATGATTCCAGTTGAATAAATGAATATGACCTTAATACAAAAAACTCTTAAGGCCTTGAGTGTTCTTTTCCGACAAATAGCTGTTTGATGTTACTTTTTCCATACCCCTTCTGTCAGTACAAAAGACCATTAAAAAAAAAAGCTGCATTGAAGCATACTGATGTTTTCTTGATCTATTGATGTAATAGTTTTCCCCCTACACTGTTATAATGGAAAATACCGTTTATTTTTAAGGATGGGCCTTCATACAAATAGGTAAACCAATCCAATATCCATATGCATCAGGAGGGGGTGATCCCATCCCACTTGACTCTGGCCAGATGCTGTGGCCATTTCTTTTGCGGGCTTAGCACTTAATTACACAGACACAGAGCATGTCAGTTCACTGGATGGTTCAGGGGTGATGGTTGATGCTAGCGTACAATATGCTGATACTGCCTTGATCCTAAGTCTTGCTATGCAGTTGCTGTTATTTTTTGTACTGGGGCAGGCTTTCATCCAATTTCTTAATGTTCTAGTTGAGGGCATTGAGTAGCAGAGTATTTTTCCCTGCTCCGCTCCCCCTCTACCCCCAGTTTCTTTGGATAATTTCCTGAAGATTTAGTAGCTTGAACTTGTTCCCTGCCGAGTCAGACAAACAGCACAGTTGACACAACACAGCATAACTGCAGCACCACTAAATATTTTAATGTCAACTTTAATGGAGCTGTATCCTAGCCCTGAAAAAATGATCTTACATCACCAAGCAGCTGAACCAACTCACCCTGCAGCTGTACAGGCTGATCTAACAAAAGGGGGAGTAGGGAGGCAGGCAGGCAGGAAGGAATCCAGGGCTTCAAGGGCTAGGAAGTGGGACCTCCCCGTTTGGCAGCCTTAGAGTGATATAGCTGTAATATGAAATTGCTTAAGATTTACTGAAGAATCCAGAAGTGTACGATTCAGTTTTACGTCGGATAATTTATGCTTGCGTGTACTTTCTCATCACAAATTGCAATTCATATTTACATTACAGAATTGTGAGGCAGACAAAGAAAGAAATTAATTAAAGCCCAAAATTTAGAAGTGCAAATAATACTTCCCCAAAATAATTAACCTGCCAAAATATCTACTTCAACACTAAATGTAAATTTATTTTGGACCCTGATAGTGTCCCCAAGACCTCTGTACTCTTTCTTGTAGTATGCATAGCTTGTTGTACCTTCTTATTTGACCTCTCTTTCCTAAGAAGGCACAAGGTATAACAGGAATTCGTTGTCTGTTCACTTATTTGTTCCACCTGTATTTTCCCAGGCTTCAGAAACTGGGTCTCATGTTAAAGAGAAGAGGGAGATGCCACCATTTTGATCTAGTCCTTCCATCAGGCAGGTAGGGGCCATTAAAAAGGAAGGGAGCAGGGCAGTTATGTCTGATGTAAGTTACTCCTGCTCCAGCTTGTCACTCACTCCTTCCATTTACCAATTCTTTTTTGTGTCTGTTTGATCATTCAGATATTATTTCACAATGACACCTTTGTTTTCAGAAGCTTTCTTACCATTGCTGATGTCCATATAGGCTCCCAGCAGAGTGGGCTTGCTGTCAAACTATCCAGATGTCCCTCTGTGGGTCAACAATGGGTGGGACTTCACAAGTTTTGTTCAGTGAAACGTGCAGGAGTTGACCTGCTTTGGGTGCATCTGTCTGTGTCAGGACAGATTGGAGGTGAAGAAGCTTATTCTGTTAGTTTGTCTCTTCTGGGTGCAGTTATCATTTTCAAGCCATAGAAAGAGTGACTAACTTCAGCCTGGTCTAGCTCACTAGCCTCGTCTGGTGTAACGTACCTTTCTGAACAGGTTATCCAGAAAATAACCTTTTATTAAGGAGGGTGAAGAACATAGACTCTTTGGGAGCTATTGTTTTAGCTTCCTATTAAGGAAGCTTTTAATACTTAGCTTTTAATAGTTAAATTTGTGGCTTTCCAGATTACCACATCCTTGTCCTGAGGCAGATACTCAAACACCCATTTTAGAGGTAAGGTAACTGAATGTTAGTGATCCCATATACACTGATGAATTATGAGTCAATGCTGCATCATCTGAAAGCAGCCATGGGATTTGTGAAATTCATAAAAGTTTCTTTCTTTCCTTCATTGTTCCTCACAAGTTTGAGTAAAGAGGGAATATGTGTTGGCAATTGTACTTTCAAACACAAGGAACTGCAGGCCCAGGTTTAGAAACTAATGATCAATATTATGTTAAAATAAGACTGTTACTTCATAACTGAGAAAACATACTACAGCAAATTAAAAATAAACTTGTACTTCTGTAAGCTCTGTTCAAACAATTTTACTGGTGGGTTTGTGGAGTTTGCTGGGATGTGCACCAAGTCCTGTACTTAAAAGGTAATAGCCACTTACTTTCCAGAGTCCGACTGAAGAAATAATGCTAAAAATTCCTTTCTGCTACTTTTTTCAATCCACAATAATTGAGAATTAAATGCTTCCATTTATCTTAGATCTGAACTTCAAAATTGATAAATGTGAAATCAGTAAATTCAAAATTAGTAATAGAAAATATGATTCAGCTACTGATTTTTTTGTCTCCAGTAAGTAACAAATCCATGAATAAAGAGACTCCTGCAAATATAACCTTTCCTCCAATGACTTCAAAATGAAATATTATTGCTTTATACATTTCATTTTCTGCAAAAATGATGAAGTGATGTATAGTCATTACTTACATAGGACTCTGCTAGTTGGTCCAGGTACCATGTAAAGGCTTGGGGTGAGCTTGGATCCTCCTTACCTTGTCATGGAGTATTTAGGAGGGAACAGAGAAATCCAAGCTCACTCTCTGAACTTGGCAGCCAGCTCCTTTAGCACATCCAGCATGACTGTCTCATCTTGCCATTTTCTCTGGACTCTATTCACCTACCTCTGCCTGAGGCCTCAGTCACTATACGTACAGAAGTGTTTCTGCCCTTGCCGTGAGGTTATACAGCCCAATCATGTACATCTTTTCATGTGGGAGGACTTTTCTGTTAGTACTAAATTGCTTCAAGTAGCTTTCCCATAGCAGAAGAGGATAGAAAAAGTTAATGTAATTCAGTGAGGAAAGGAACTGCAGCAAGCTCTTGAAGCAAGCAGAATTCCCTTTTTTCTTGGTTATGCATGGGTACTTCTGGATGCTGGTAATAAATAAGTTTCTAGATATATTTAAGGGTCTGTTTGTAGCTAAATGGGACTTAAAGACAGTAGTAGTGTTTGGAGTTACATTTGGCTCTGAGCTTTCTCAGTACCCCGAGGTAAGAATTCTTCTCAAATGCTGTGCACCTGTGTGTGCTTGTAAAACAGTAGAGCTGAGTTAATTTATGCTCTTTCACTTAGCTGTATCTTGTCATTGGTTCTCTACATATGTCATTCTATATTCTTTTTTTTCCTCCTGCTTCCCATACAATTGACAGAAAATGTAGATTTACCCATCAAGAAGTGTACTGGTACTCTTATTTCTCTCTGTATATAAATTCTATATATAAAATTAATGTTCATGTGATTGCAGTCAATATGCGTCATTGAAATTACCAATTTTCACTGCCAATTTAGCAAAGCATAAGGAAAGAGGTGTAGGTGAATCTAGGACATTCTGTAAATTTATCTGCATGTAGGCTACTGGATCACAACTAGATTTATTTTGCTTTATTTTGCAGCTTTAGGCACAAATACAGTAGGATTGTTAATGCACCATAGCTTGTAAAAAATGAGAACTTTCAAATCAGTTTTAAGTCGGAGGTTCACTTGAGTAGCACAAGAACGTGTATAAAAGTTATGTGGGTAAACAAGGAATATTGATAGCAATAGGAGTCAGGTCTTTTTTTTTTTACTTTTGCACGTGTGGGATGGTATTTTGTTTGGCAAGATAGCTTAAGAACAAATGGTAATTTGGGGATGAGAAACAGTGATTCAGCTAGGAGCCCTTTCCTCTTGCAGTTACAAAACACAGCGAACTGAGAATATGGAGTTGCATAAAGCTAGGCTTTGAAGGGATCCCTGGAGTTCTTCAGGTCCAAACCTTCTTTTGAAAGCAGGGCCTTAGACTTAGATGATCTATAGCTATGTCTCAAGCAGAGACAGACATGGCAACTTATTCCAATTTTTTATTGTTCTTAAAGTTTTTTAATATCGAAACACAATATCCCCTGAATTAGCTTGGATGTGTTCCATCTTGTCCTGTCATCCTGCACCCTTTTGAAGAGCCTAACTCCATGTTCTCTATAATGACTTTTTAGGCACCGGAGTACTGTGATTAGCTCCCTCTGACCCTTCTCTTCCCTAGGCTGCATGAATCCCTTCTTCAAGCCTTTCTTCATATGGCAAGCTCTCCAATACTTAAATCATCCTTGTGGCTCTTCACCAGATTCTCTCCAGCTTGAGCTGGAGGGACCAAATTCTTGATGTTTTTCTACAGTTATTGCCTTTAAAGTATTTAAGAGGCCAACGTATATGACTTCCAACACTACAGTGCGTGTGTTATCATACACATTGTTTAAAACTGTGATTTATGTAGTCTTTATATATCTCCTAAACAGGCTATGAGATTGTGTTTATTTTATCCAAGGACATATACATCCTGGTGCAATATTTATCACAGTGAAAGCATTTTAATTATGTATGTCCATACTTTTTCTTTGTGTATGGTGTGGGTAGTAGGGTTTGAGGGGTGGAAAGGATACATGTTCCTTTTTCATAAATAAAGAAAAAGGAAAAAAAAAAGAAACTCATTTGCTCTCTTATGTTTCTCACAATGCAAACTTGCTATTTTACCAACTAGTGCTGAACAGTGAGTGGTGGTTTTAAATAATCAGCTACATAGTTGAACATATTTCAAAGCATAAACACAGGGTTTCAGGAAGGTTGTGTACTGGAGTTGAACTGCAATCCCAGAAGTAATATAAAATTTTTTTTCCAAGGAAATCTAACAAACAAAATTGTGCTATCATCTTAAGACAATGACTGACGGCATTTGTATTACTTATATATCCTAAACTCCAGTGTTCCCTGACTCACATTGACCTCTTTCACAAGGATCACAAATCTTCAGAGGATCTCCTATATCTATGTAATTTACTCACTGTCAAATGTATAAAAAAAAAACTTCAGTAATACTTTCCATTAGGGGAGAAAAGGAACTTGGAAAGGAAATCTTTATCATGGCTGGACCTCCAGTGTGACTGTCCAGATCAGACAGATGTGAAAATCCTTGTTTCAACACGTCTGACTATGGTTTGACTGATTCTTGATTAAATACATTAGCTCAGGGAGTCTGTTACGCTTTTCTTGTGGGTTTTGGGCTTTGTTTTTTGGGGGACATGCAAGGAAGGGATATAGGTCTGTCGCAAGATTATTGATATAGACCTTTTAAAATTGCATTAAACGAGCCAGGGTAAGAAAAGCATGTAAAATTTTTTATATTTCTGTCTGTACAGCTACTAGTGTTATCATTTAGCTCCCTTTTAAAAATAAAATGAGCAGAAATCCTGATCAGCAAAATATTTGGGAAAGTTTTAACATTTAAGTACTTCCTTAATTGTTCTTATTTCTTTCTTGTTAGCATGCCAGGATCCACTTAGTGAATTGTAGCTTATCTTACTTCATTTATAGTTCTAGATCTCCCATGTATCTTCTCAATTTTCCCTTGTTTGTAACACAGGTCTTTGCTTCTGAGTAGTTAATTTTTAACTTCCCATATACTTACATCATTTTAAAAATACTTCTATATGATGACTAAAGGTACAGGTAGACATATTTTACCTATGTCCTTATTATTTTTGTCCTTTTTTGCTACACAAGATTGTGTCTATTTTTGCCATACAATGTAATTATTCTAGACAGATATTCTTCCATAGTTTTGAATCTCCCTCTGTTGGCATTACAGAGTAGAATTTGACACCTAGGTAAGTCCTATTCAAGAGTGTATTTTGCTAGGAACTACCTCTTGCAAAGAAAAATAGAAAGTATATAAAGTCTCGTTTAAACAACAACAACAACAAAAGAACAATTTGATGCTTTTCCAAATTTCCTAAACTTTCTTTGCAACACATAATCAAAACGTAGGAAAAGTCATTTGGGATTACACCTATAGTTTCATTCCAGACTGCTGTTCTGTTTTGCATTTTCTCTGTGTTAGGAAAAAAATCTGTGTACTCATGTTTTTAGACTGAAGTCTGATTTTGGTAGCGGAGTAAGCTGTGGAGTCTTTCACCACTACAAGGAGTTAGGTTAAATGCCTGTGTAAAATCCAGCATTTAACTGCAGTCCTACTTATACCACTTAGTTAAACTATCATTAGACCAATTATAGCAACATCCAGCCTTATCAGAAGTCTGGGCAAAACAAAGTCCAGAGCTATCCACTTACCCTGGAAGTTACAGTAGCTCAACTTTGAGAGCTCTGAAAACAGCCCATTGCTGCTGCTGTTACCGTAGCTAGGCTGTGGGCAAAGGTAATTTTAGTCTCTGATGCTGTCAATCTGGCGTCTTTCACAAGTAATGGTTTTATTATATAAACATGTAATCTGTCTGGTGGTTATTTAAAAAAAAAAAAAAAAAAAAAAAAGACCAACCCAAACTAAAAATTATTGTTAGAACTAGGGCAAAGACTCTTAAAAAGTTGTTAATTCTGGGAGGACAGACTTTTGAAGGCCAGTGCACAGTGCCAGACTCATGTATTGAAAAGTTTTGGCTGAAATACCAGGACATACAGCTAATATGGTCCCAGAAAACTTGCCAAGGGAACTGCAGTCAGAAATGTAGGAAACTGTCCAAGATTAGGCCTCAAACATGCTGCATTCATTACCAGCAGCTGTGCATGTAAGAACTGTTTCTTTATACCACACAACCAAAACCACTGTGGCCTGTCATTGTCATTTTTATAGCAATTTGCTGACTTTTTCAGAAACAGGAAAACATTTAGCTAAAACAGAAGTTGAAATGACTGACAGAAGATAATTTAAGGGAATTTTAATGGCTACTGAATGTGTACCCTAGAACTATGCTGAAGTGCACATATATTTAAGATTTTACTTTATGTAATAAAACCCACTAGGAAAATTTTAAAAAGGTATGATAATACTTTAACATATACCATAAATCACCTTAAAAGATTCCTTAAGCCCAAAAGAAGACAGTGATATGGCAGTAATATTTGTATTTTGAGCATTAGGATTTTAAGTTAGAGACATTTTCTTTTAAGATAAATTCAAATATGCCTCCATTAGGGGGAGTTACACATTCATTGCTAAGTGTTTCATATTTTCAGACACTATTTGGTATGATAGATTTTCAGTGGATGTTTTTGTTAACTTTTAAATTACTCTGTAACTACTAGTACTGCCTTGTTAGTTTCTAGTGGGACATGTTTTTAACTTGCTTAATCATCATGCAAAAATTTGCAGTAAAAAAAGAGGTCCAACTTTATCAGTTTCTGAATATTTCAGGAAAAAATAACACTATTACAATAGTAAAAATATATAGCTAATTGGAGGGTTTCCCAGAGTGAAATATAGATGGTAAGATTTAGAAAACCTGGAGTATAATTTTCTCAAGCCGTTTTTCCTTTGCCCATTTTTTTTTTTTCCCCATCTGTGAAACCACTTCTGCCTCAGGGTAGTTCAGGAAATCTATCAGTGTCTGGTTTGTTTACTTTGGTGTAGGAGAGTTTTAAATAGCAATGTGACCCTTGTGCTGGATGTTAGCATGAGTGTTATCAAAAAGGCAAAGAATACTGATGTACTTCAGCTGATAAATTCTTGTGCCAGGCTTTAGAGTATAGTAGTTTTAGATGAGGTATTGAAATCATGTAGTTTATATGCTGAAGCACTCTCCATCTAGCTAAGCTCCTGTGTAACATGGATGTGACAGATCCCTTTCCTTTATATAAGGAACTTAGAACCACAACCAGTTGAATTCTCTGTGGAGTAAGTCCATTGCATGCTTCCCCCACAATTACAGCAGTAGCCACTGTGTACTTGCATAGCCCTTGGAGTACTTATCTCAGTGTCTGTGGTCCAGCTGCAGGAAGTACAGGTTCCTGAGAAACTTCAGAAGGACTTCTGGGAGGACACATGAGTAGAAAAACAGATTTCAAACAGCTACAATCTAAAATGCTGGTATACCACATTTGAGGGCTTGTCTCAAATTGAATGCCAGTATCATAACTCTGTTCTTCAGGAGAGAGCTCTACTGGAGACCTATCTCCCCACCCCACAAAATTATTACAAAGGTAGATGGACAAGATGAGGAAGGTCAGTTGGGGGAGAGGGAGGAAGAGAGAGGGATGAACTGATAGTAGCAAATCATTAAGTTCATCTTTCAACAATCACTATCTTTGCCTAGATAGATGACTAGGTTGTATATGTGTAGGTCATCCTCCTTGTAGAAAAAAGTATTTGGGTGGTGGACACAGAGATGTGAGAATAACTTGCTTCTGAAGAGTGGACTGAGACATTAAAGGTGGAATAGAGATCTAGTAATTTTTTTTCGTACATTTTCCATGCAACTTTAAGAACAAACTGTTTTCCATAGTTTTCTACTATTTTGATCCCACTTCAACCAAGTACTGAATAAATGCGGTGGGGTAAATATTTCAACTATAAAGAAGCACAAGCATCCCCAGCAAATGGGAGGGAGGGAAGAGCAATCTCAAAGTACGGGAACTTAAAGATTCTTGAGAAAGGGCTGACAATGCTTCTTTCAGTATAATAGATGGTAGGGGGTAAACTTAGGCAAGTTGTGTGCATGTGGGGGAAATGCTTGAGGAAACACTGCTGTAGAAAGCAGAGTGAACTCTCTGAGACACAGGTGATGTTACATCTGCCTTTTTAGCAATATTAAGGACAACTTCTATAAATTCAAACATCTGCAGGACATTTGCAATAAAAGCTGCATTTTTACTGAATGCTTTTGCTATCTTTGAGTCCTCCAGCAGGATCATCTCTGACCAGCTCAGATTTTTGGCCTCAGAACTGATCCTGCCACACTGGCATTTTCAATCCTAAATGTGACTCCAGTCTTCCATGTAGATTTTCATTTAGTCTTTCACTTTGTATGCTTTACTCTTGAACGTGGTGGGTGGGAAGAAGTGAGGGGGAACCCTTTCCTGTGATTTGCACTGATTCATCACCAATCTAAAAATGCCTGTGTCATGCCATTGGCTTTTGTGTGCCCTCAGTATATACACACTAGGTTTCATTTATTCATTTTCCTTGAGAAATTCCTTTTGTGCCGAATATTCTACCACTTGCCCACGTTTTAAGGGCTCTTGTCTGAGAGAATTCAGCTGGCCTTTGAGTTCCTTCTCTTGGCAAATAACACCAGAGCTTGCGAATCTGGCAGTCCTTGTGGGAAGGTCTTTAGTGAAATTCATTTTTAGTGAAATCATTTAGATGATAGAATTAGGAAATGCTAGTGATAAAGTTGGCTGCTGTGAAAACAACTGAATGACAGAGAAGCCAAACTTTGTGATTTCTGAAGCTGTTTAACACACGTGGATCCACGTCAGTCTGACATCTATGCAGTGGTGTGCCGAGCATCTCAATGGGAAGTGGTAGTGGGAAGAAAGACTTTAGGAGCTACTACATGTGATAACTTCTGTGTAATATACTGTGTTCTGGAAGCCTGTGCAATGCTTAGCCATGCTTGAATGAAGTAAGTTGAGCACGAGTGATTGTAAGACCTGTGGTTCAGACTGATGGCTCTGTGTGCAAGCACAAGGTGAACAGGCTCACTGAAATGTAGTGAGCGTATCAAAAAATTTGAATTATGGACAAAATTAAGGAAGAAATATTGTTTTCTCCTTCCTCCCCTCCTAAGTAAATGGTAACTTTAAATTTTTGATAGTGTCTATGGCCTGTTTCTGAATAAGCTATGTCTGCTGGTGTCGAGTAACATTATTTCTCTAGCAGTTTGGCATGTTGGCAAATACTGTGTGTTGGGTTGTACGTGGAAAACGATCACCTGTTCTCTAGGAGAACTAATATTCAATAAATCACTTCAAGGTGTGCCATAAATGCATTTCTAGATGCACTACAATACTTAGACTTGTGCCTAACAACCCACCTATCACCAGGCATTCAGCATGTGTCTGAACATGGGAAATGTTCAGACACGTGTTTGTTCATATTTGTTATATTTGTTCATATAGGCAGTTCTGAGTGTACACAAAATATATATAAACATTATTGTTTATGAAAACCTCTTCTTTTTGGTTTCTTTTTTCATGGAAAAGGTGATGAGTTGTCTACTTAATGGCAGCCTGCAATGCATGTTTTTTTTTTTTATATAAACCCAAGTTAATAATTCGGAAAGCATTTATTTTATTTTAAGTGTATAATTTTTATAACCATTTTGTGTATAGACCACTTGCAGGGATATGGCTCACACCAGCTGTCAGAGTAGTGTGAAGTAATTTTTATGCCACCTTTCCAAGGCAATAAATGTCATGTAAGCATACACAAATGCAGATATAGTACTTTTAGATGAACATTCTCAAACTGAATGTTAGAAATCTGTTTGACAGACTTACCCAAAGGATGACACTTTTTTTCTGATCTTGCCAAAGCAGCAACTATGTAAAAAGAAAATTTGCTCTGGTGGTTCGTTTTGGGTTGGTTTTTGTTTTGTTTTGTTTTGTTTTTCCAAAGGAGTTATGATGTAAAGAGAATGAAGAGAAGCTGTAATTTGGAGAAAAAAAATGGTTTCTTTCTCCAGAGAAAAAAGATAAATTTCTGACCAAAATGATACAGCGAGTTTTCAGTCATCTGCCCTACAATAAAGGACAAAATAGAAGATGAAGGACAGCAGCAGCTGAACCCACAGTCCTGGCCACATATTTTGTATTGTGGCATAAACAGTAATAATGCTTATGCCAAGAAATATGTGAAATATTTTTTGTGGGACTCACACGGATATTGATTTTTTGTGTGTGTATGCCTTTGTTTTTAAAAACTTTTTTTAAAGCTGACATTTTGGAGAAGTATCTTTATTTTTTCTTTTTTTTTCTTAAGGTGATCAGAAATACAAGTAAACTCTTCTACAGGTATAAGATTCCAGCTTCATCATTAAGAACAGGATGGATTTTGCTAGAGCTTGTTCTTTTATACCAATAGGATTGCTCTGCTGGTGGTCTTTACCAATTCAAAGAGATTCACAATAGGGTAGTTTTTTCATGAAAGCAAATTCTTTTTGTCAGACAGCTATCGAGAACTACTTTACTCTAAATGGATTGTTTCAAACAGCCTACAGATACCTTGTTTGTTATGAGATATCATGTATCTCCTGAGTTTACATAGCAAATTGACCTCTTTTTCTTCCCAGTTACTTCTTTTATGTCACTTTCATTTGCAATGAATATTCCTGTCTTTCATTCTGACAAAAATGTAAATTTTTAATTAAAAAAAAAATAAATCCAGTAATCCAGAGGGATTTAGAGTTGTAGACCCAAGTATTAAATGTAAATCAAAACTTAGTCAGTTGGAAGCTGCTTATTATGAAGTTTAAGACACTCAGTCTCCAGTTCAGAGTATTAGCTGTGCAAGCAACTGCTTCTTTGCCTTCTTTTCCGAGTGAAAGCCACTGAGTAGCAGCTGCTGTTAGAGGTTGCTGAAAAAATGGGAAAGCAATATGGAAAATTAAGGGAGGAAGATGCCACAACTGTGCATGTTTCAGGATCCTTAATAGTTTTCTCTTCCAGGTCCTAAAATATGATTATGTGCTGAAATGAGTCTCAAAAGATACAAACAGGATTCAAATTCACAGAGTTCAAAGAGACATCTAAACCTCAGATTATAGTTGGGTTTTTCTTTCTTCAGTGAAGAGCTGAAACTTTTTCCTAAAATACTGTTGCCATTTACTCTAAAATCAGGTTAAATGGCCTGAAGATGCCTGAGCATTATTTTTATTGTTCCATCTCATGACTGTTATTCATATATTTCTTCTGAAACAAATAGGATTAACTTTTTGTGTGTGTTTTTTTGTTTGTTTGTTTTTGGAGTGGTTTTGGCTTGTTTTTTTTTTTGGGGGGGTGGGGTGGGGAGAGGGACTGAGTGTAGGGTATTTCTTTCAAAGGGCTCATTGAGATATCATCTAATCCCCCAAAACCTCCATAAAAATGTCTTCCTCATCATCACTTAGCTGTAATATAAGATAAGGAAAGCATGTATGCTTTGTGTTTCCAAGAGCTGTGTTAATCATTCAAAGCATATGTGCCCTTTTTCTCTGCTGACTAGTAGTGTCTGCATTTGAATGCAGGAATGTAATAGTGAGAAAGTAACTAAAACTTAGGACTTTTATAAAGTACTATGAAAACCTACTACTTATATGAAGTCCTATGAAAAGCATTGTGATTGATATTTATATCTTAACTAATTCAGATTTTGGAGACTAAGTTATTCGATTTGTATAATAACTGTAAATTCGTACTTTCCCATACTTTTATTTGTTATACAAATTAGTGTAGAGTAGGATGATTCTAAGCAGGGCATTGTACTGTTGAACAACAGAATTCTAGGCAATGTTACACAAAAATATTTTGCATTTTTTACCTTGCCCTGATACTGCATTGAGCTTCCTGGGAGATTTGTCAAAGGGCAGAAGAACACTACTTACATCAATATATCAATCTACAGGCCTCAAAAATCACAGTACAAGCATACACTGGGTAGGTTTGTGTCGCTCCTTAGAAAAAAAAGCAAAGCACATATTATCCACTTAGGTTCAAGACAAATGTCATAATTCAATCATTCTTTGAAAGGACTATTTTTACTATGACTCTTGCCCTACCCCAGTTTCATCTACTTGCTTACAATTTCCAGTTCTAGTTTTAGTGAAATGCTGATCAGAAACTGCAAAATTCTTAATAAGCTCTTGGAAAGGGTTATAAAAAGTAGTTAGGCTTTATCTATGTGCTAGGAAAAAGTAAAAAAAAAAAAAAATAATTATTGTTTTCATATTTGAACACTGTGAGCTCATCATGGTCTTAGTCTGTTCTAATTTAAATCAGCATCATTACTGCATAAAAAATGGCTCATCTTAATCTTTACTTGTGAGAAAAATCTAGTCAGTGTAGTGTACTGTTTAAATGCTTAAGAACTACAAGATGTTCTACATGTAAATATATTTGGGCACATGTGCTTTCTCATGGGAACACATTATGCTACCTAATCCTGTTGATACCAGATATTATTCTTAAGGCTTTTATTTCTACACAAGAATTTGCTTTGGGTTTTGATTTTTTTTTTAGTGTATTTCCAGCAGGAACTGGAAAGCTAGTTTATAAGTATTTTACCTGATTAAGTCTGTTTTGTAAACAGACCTGAGAATGTATGTTGTTGTTATAAGTGATACCTTATCTGACAAAAATCTTTCTCTTAGGGAGTGTTTAAATTTCGTAGCTTAATACCCTGCTTTTTTGTAGAGTCATAAGAAAAAAAGGTTGCAAAGTGATGTACTGATGCTGTGCAATTTCAACTTCTAGGTAGATACTCCATTCATGTTTGTTTGCAATGCATGTTCAGACAGCAGTATGTCTCTAAAATACACATAGCATTTCAGTACAAGCAGACATAACACTAGTTAACCATTTATGATGGGATGTCTTAACAGGGCACTTAGGCTACTGTTCAAACAGGTGAATTAGTATTTGGCTAAAAAGCTCTTTGTTTGCTTTTAATGTAAGTCAGTCATCATCACAGATGAAATTACTCTCTTGATGATAAGAAGAAAAGTTCAACGATTAGGATAGGAATGGGAAGCCTATCCATGGCATCATGTTTTCCCTCTCCTATGGTACTACTTTTGTGGTATTGACAAGTCAGCTTCGTGTCAGTATTTCCCATGTTAAAAATGGGCATAATAAAGTGTTCTACTTGGCCATGATGGTGCTTAGAGCAGATAATTGTAAGGATTGAATCATCATGTGCTGCAAGGAGCACAGCTGCTCATACCAGGGACATCAGTCTAGTGACTACACTGGGTCACCTCTAGTGTAACCTCTTGAGTCCTTTCCAAGTGTCAGCTTGAAGTGATGGAATTAGCAATGTGACAGTTCTCTGTAATAATACTTATCTTTAACAGAGAATGAGTATGGCTATTTGTTACTATCTTTCAATTCCTGAAAATCTGACACAAATTCAAATGCAAATAGAAAAATTAATCATTGTAAGCTGCTGTGGCCCTCCCTCCTCAGCCAAATACAAACCGGCCAGTTTGAAAGCAAAGCCCCGCCCTGAGAAACTAACCACATTCACAATTCTCCCATTTTCATGAACTGTGGAAAAATATGAATTATGCAACTTGCTATGAAGGCCATAAAATGTGAGCTCTTCTGGATCAGGCCAGAGGAATCAGTTCCAAAAGCTTTGAGTTCTCACAAAGAACATCCTGTTAGCAGTTCCTCACCCTTTTATACCAGCAAGGCCCCAGCTCAGTTGTTTTCACTGATCTAAGTTGTGGCAATGTGACAGAGAGAAATTCTTTCACATATGTTAAGGCCAGCTGTACGGTACCTTGCAGTCCATTAAAAGAAAGGTGAGTTTTCAGGTGACCCTGCCAGTGACCTGAAAAGGCCACTGGTACTTGAGTTCAGCAAGGGATGAGTCTCTGTTTCCCGTGAAATGCAGCTTCCAGTAAGGAGAGAAAAAGTGGCTACCATAGTGATAAATGTACCTGCAGATAGCTGCATGGATTAACACAGCTCTAATTTATTCCACATTAAGGGAAAGGACCATAATGAGTTATTAATAAAGACTAAAAAAAGGTTCAAATTCAGTGGTAATGCTTGGCATAATTTACTGTAATAATCCTTCTGACCAAATAATTAAAAAAAAAAAAAAAAAAAAGTGCTTCTCTTTTCCTATGAATGAAACATGCTGTTCTCCTCCCTCTTTCTCCCCCTCAGGTTTTGTTTGGTCTTTCTACTGTTTGGGCATGAGCAGTGTTAGCATAAAGTGTGCTATCTGTGCTGGAGTTTGCTTCACCCTCATTTGTCTACTCCATATAAATATTTTCCTAAGCAAACATCTATGTTTCAGATGTCTTCAGTGTTGCACCTAATAGATTTCATAAATCATTTGTGCTGGCACTAATGGGACAGTGGAATCACAGCACAGGAGATATCAAAGCAAAGGAAAATTCCATTGCAGCTGGCTGAAAATGGAGAGAAAAAGATTCACTGCAGTGACATCCACGTCTGTTCCTGGATGGAGAGATCAGGGGCAGCCAGGTAAAGGGAGGTCACCACTGGTGTAATGAACAGAGGCCGGATCTTGCTTTTCTGATAGGCTGCAATCCTCCTATAGTGAATGTACAGTGGTACATCTTTGTAGAAAAATGGTACAGAACATACAGGTGGGTCGCAACAAGGTAGCTTTCTTTTGGGAGGAGGGATTGTCTTAAATGACTCTTGCTTTCCATAGCATCTGGCTCTTGAAGGACACAATGTCCTGCTTCCTGCACAAGTCTGTGGCAGTCTTTTGGAGAGGCTGCAATTATAGGTATCCTCTGAGGGCAGGAGTCCTCAAAAGAGCTTGAGCTCTGCATGAACTGACTCCCAAGCATCCAGTTCCTATTTCTCTTTCAAGATATGTAAGCAGATCTACCTACTTAGTGGATTTTTCAGTGACAGAAAGTGCTTATCCATGGGTACTCCATTCAGGCAGTTTGGAAAATAGTACTCATATGATCTAATGCCCCATTTATTACAATGAGACCTCTTGGAAGAGACACAGAGAATATCAGTGTTGCTGTGGAATTGCTAGAGACTTTCTTCCTTGACTATATTAGTTCATGATTTCATCTCATACCTCTCTTGGCTGGTCTTACAGTTATCACAGATGTGAGTCTGTCCAGAATATGAACTTTAAAAAGCTTTGAGTCTTCAGCAACCCACCACGCTCTTCTCCACCCCTACCCTCCCTGAAGCCCGAGCAAAGTATCATTCAATGATGACTGTATTACAGTTTCTCCTTTGTGCTACGTCAAATCACACACAGTCTGCTGCATATCTAACTCAAAGAGCTTCAGTTCAAGATCTAGTATTAGTGCTGTTACTTTGGGGTTTTTTTCAGTATTTTTCCCCATTGCCAGCCAAGACTGCCCTCATCAGGACCTGGATACTTAGCTCATTATTTTCCCCCATTTCACAGAATTCTACAATTTCAGTCTGTATAGTCTTTGTTTCTCTAGTAAGTTGCAAATGAGCACTAATTGTGTGAGCTTTTTGAATATTATTATATTTCTTATGAATAATACATCTAAAACATGAGCTCTTATTGCCACCTCCTACATAATAGTGTTGAAACGTATTCTGAAATAGTATTATCTTCCCTGGAAGTGTTGTGTAGTCATTAACAATATCTTGATGTGATTCTTGGAAAAACGTGGCTTCTGGGTAGCTGCTGTTATAATTTGGTCTATGTCAAACCTTGTAATAGGGTGAGGAGAGTTAAGGTTAGTCTGTATAAACAAAGGTCCATGGTGAAAAAAAAAAAACATGATCTGAGAAGTTCTGTAGGAGTTACCACTGTACTTTTTAAACCAGCTCAGAAGGTTCTTCGTGTAGTGATGTTAAGAATGAAGTCAGAAATATCATCCCCACAAACCTTTTAAAGGTGCTCTATGTTCTGCGAGGAGATAACAAAAAAATAACGAACAAAAAGAGTAGGTGTTTTTTTTTTTCTGGTTTTGTTTTGTTTTTTTACTAAAGACAGTGGTACTAACTTAAATTACCAGGTGAAAACAGGATTTTGTATTTTTAATGAGTACACTCGTATCTACATATTTTGTCTGCATCTAATTGTTCTGGCTCTCCACAGTATTTCAGAAACTAATGGTGAGGCACGTGAATGGTGTACTTTGTGTCTATTAGTTGATAGCGTTATCAGGCAGCTGCGGCGCATAATGCAAGGCACCGGATTGCGCGTCCGTGCAGATCAGGCTGCAACTCCGAAGGCTTCATTCCGAGCAGACTTGATTATGAATTGTCAAGTACCTCGCAGCGAGCCGAGTTTGTTCTATTCCTGTCCATCTATAGATGCGAAGAAGACCTGTCTCCTAAGGTGGTGGATGGCGGGGAAGGCGTTTCTGTTTCAAGCCAAGCGCAGGTGGTGCGCGATCAGAGGCTCGGTTCCAACATC